>NC_133617.1:103212891-103447897 GCF_048593235.1 Sminthopsis crassicaudata
AGAGAGTAGACACCTTTAGGAGATGACATTTTTCTATTCTGTTTGTGGCCATTTAAACTCATCAGAGCCACCAAAACTAAGTGGGTGTAAAAAATGGGAAGGGAAATTAAGAATAAAACAAAAACATTTAGGTCAAAATGAGGTGAATCACATAACCAATCCTAATAACATGATTTAGGGAAACTATTCTGGTAACTGAGAAAGGGAGCTAGGAACATGAAACTATAACCAGATTCAGTATTAATACAAGAATTATCAGTGATAATATGGAGTCCTAGGATTTCAATGACCAGCATGTAGCTGAGAGCACATGTCTGAATAGTGTCCTTTCCTCATAGCTTGAATGCATTTGTCGAGTCGCTACTGTTTTTTGAGCTGACATTTGAAGAACAATTCAAGGTCTGCCAAGTATATCATATTTGAGACTCAAAATCAACTCTGGGAAAGTATTCTCATTTTAGGATTGAGAGAGCAGAAACACAAGGGAATTGGGAACTAATTCTTGGGCACACAGCTAATACAATTATAAGGCAGAATTCTAATTCAGGTTTTCAACTTCACCACTCTATGCTGCATTGATCATCAGTTACTTTTACCAACATGCAAAAAAAGTCAAAAACCTGGTTTTGGTGTTTAAATAAGTTGGTTGACCTGGACTGTTAATAATAAATTCTTATTTCTTGTTCTTGACTTAATATAAGAACTATAAAAGATATTCTTAAAGCAAGTAAGCTATTTTTGCAAAATGATTCTTCGACAGTTTGGTAAATATGCCACCTGCCAAATTATGTCACTTTCAAAAAGTTGAAACAGCAGTGTCAACCACAGACCTCTGAGACAGACCATTTGTGCCCTCCATTCATGCTGCTGGCAAACTATGGATGACTTTAATCTAATTATTCAGAGTTTCCAATCTACCCAGCTATGTGATTGTGTAGCCCATACCTTGAGCTTGTCCACAAAAATAGATTGAGAGCCTCATGAGGAATAGAAAATGGAGGATTTATAGTCAGTGGATCTGAGATTGAACCTCAGCTCTTCCATTTATTCTCTGTATGATCTTGGACAAATCATTTAACTTTACAAGACCTCAGTTTTCTCATTTATAAAATGAAAGGGCTGGACTAGAGAACGTCCAAGTTGTTTTTCAACTATAAATTTATGATCCTATAAACCAAGTTATGTATCAGCAGCTCTTTCATCTATTATGCTAATAAGGTGATGTTGATGGTATTGTTTTAGTGAGATTATTCTGGCATGATCTTTCTTAATAAAAGCATTCTGGCTCTTTTTCATCGCTGCTTCCATTTCTAGATATTTAGTAACCCTCCCCTTTTATATAATGTGGTAGAATTTTAATAAGAATCAAAGTCAGAGTCACTGTCTGTAGTTTTTCAGACTCCATTTTCTTTCTTTTTTGTTTTTATTTTTTCTCCCAAGCTAGGAAATCGGTCTTTTACATATCCTGTGATATTTCTTCCATTCTCTATAATCTTTTGAAACCACTAACAGTGACTCAATGATCAGTTTCTTTGATTACTGTGGAGTGTAGTTCACCTAAGCCAGGTGACTTTAATAAGGGTAGTTAAAAGTTCTTTTCTACTTTCCTACTTATTGTGGCTTTTAACTCCTTATTTCTCATTTTTCTTCTGTACATTCACATATAAAGATAAGAACTGAGCAAATTTAGCTTTTCGGACATCAATCAATCAACAAGCATTTATTGAGCGACTACTTCTGTGCTAGGATATATACTAGCTGGTGAGAATACAGAAACAAAATGAGACTATTCCTATCCTAGAGGAGCTTATATATTATTTATATATTTACAACACATAATGGAGACTGGTGAAGGTCACAGGAATTTTGAGTGGTCATAGGATGTAAAATACTATACCAATACTACTGTTATTTCTATGCCTCCTCTTCCTCCCCCTCCTCCTCCAACAGTTCTGAGGGGAGATGGGGCTATAGAAAGCTCTGAATCTACAAAATGTATTGGGATTTTAATACTCTCCCATACAGGCTACCAATGATGGGGTGGGATGGCATTTCTAAAATGTATAGGGTTTTAGGTTGGTGTCACAAAGTATATCAGAAGAATTTGTAGGTTTAGACCATTTCCAAATCAAGAGGCAAAGGTTTTATTATGCTGTTGGCAGCAGGCTAAACTCTAAAAAGAGAATTGTAGATTAATAAGAAGACTCAGGCTAAGTTTTCTAGCAGAATGAACCATTAATAAGGGAGAAGATGTCATAAAAATGGGAAGATTTCATAAGGCAGGCTATGTTCCTAATAAACCCCCATTTGTGACACTTAGTAATTGCAAAGTCCTTAAAAATTTCCCATTGTGATGCTTAGTAAACAGGCTAAATTCCTAAAATGAGTTAGAGGAGATTTATGTCATTGATTAGAGGGCTGTTCTCAAAAAGGAGTTAGCAAATAATTGGGATACTAGTGAGTTTTTTTTTTGTTTTTTGTTTTTTTTTTAATAGAATGACATCTATGGATTGTCCTGACTCAATACAGTAACTGTGGGATCATGATAATGTTGTCTATGCAAGGAAATGACAAGGAATTTAACAAGGGACAATTGCAACAAAGCCCACTTATGGACAACAAATGGGACCATTTAAAGACAAGATAATCCTGTCAATATTTATCCCTGCTTGCTTCAGAGAGTAACTTTGGGGATTCAACTAGAATTCACTGCAAAAAAGATCCATTTAAATTCATCAAAAAACTTCTCCTGTCAATTGCCCCTCCCTATGGCCTACCTAGCAATCAAAGACCTGTGGTCTTATTTCTGGTCTTATTCACCCCATCACTATTACTACTGCTAACCTACATTTATATAGTATTTTACATATAATTGCATTATACTTCACATATAGTTTTCATCTAGCTAGATTATTATAGCAAATATGGTAAATAGATGTTATTATTTCCATTTTACAAATGAAGAAATTTAGAGTAAGAGGTTTTAAGTGATGTGCAAGACAACCCAATAAGGATTTGAAGCAGGATTTTAACTCAGACCGTCCTGACTTTCTATCAAGAATTCTATCCATTGTACAACCTGACTGGCCTTCCAATATCAACTTCAATCATCAAAGTGGTTTATTGTTTTCTGAGTAAGAATTGAAAAGGATAGTCATGTATTGCAGCAGAGCATCTGGCAAGATAGTCCCATGCCTGCTCAATCCTGAAGATCAGGTAAATGGATGTATGGAATAAATAGATTTTGAAGCTGGCTAGAAATTGAGGGCTGAGGCAAATATTGACTCAGCTCATTTCTATCTTTTACCATTATCCCATGCATATCAAACTAATCTCTTCTTTGAGCCTTCAGTTTTGTTAAATGTTAATCTGAAACCCCTTTATTAATGTTGTTGTCTTTTCTTAATATTACCTAACACTCCTAAATATGAATTTAAATATTAAACTATTCTTACAGGATTTACACTTTGGTGTTAGTTTCCATTACTTATCTTTGATGACATCTAAATCAATTAGGTAAGTTCTTTGTTTATTTACAACAAGCTTTTTTTTTTTTTCTTTGTCTTGGAAATTGTTTTGCTTTCACTTTTCAGAACATTCCTCTTGAAAATCTCTCTTCTCTCCTATGTTGATTTCCTATGTGAATTTTTAGGCCATTGTATTTCACCTATTCTTTCTCATAACCTATTTAAAGATACTTTCCTAAAATCTAATGTATATATCAAAATCACAGTTAGAATTCTTTCCTCTCCCAATTTTATATATATATATATATATATATATATATATATATATATATGTGGGTGTGTGTATATATGTCTCTCTCATAATATAAAATATAGATATAGATCTATAAACAGATACAGATATACATATACATATACCCAGTTATACAAATGCATATACATATACCCATTTCCTTCTCCAACTCAATTTACAGTTGTGGAACTGAGGTAAACAGTTAAGTGACTTGCCCAGGGTCACATAACTAATTAGATCAGATTAGAACTCCTGGAGATGTCTTTAAGCCTGATGCTCTATCCACTATGCTACCCTATATATGAAAATGGTAATTATCAAAATTCTGGAATTACTTGGCTGTTTCCCCTTCTTTCTCCTTTTTTTTTTTGTTAACTATATGCCATGGGGTTGTGTGCCTGACCAAGTTACTTAACTTTTTCTCAGCATTGGTTTTCTCATCTACAAGATGGGAAAAATCATAATACCTTCTTAATAGAGACAACTTGGTATAATGAGCTTAGAGTTATATGGTCAGAGTTTGAATTCTAGTCTGCTACTTTTTACCTCTCTGATCTTAAAGAAGTTATTTAACTTTTTGTAGAGTCAGTGTCTTCAATTGAAGGAAGTCCCTTTTAACTTTTGGTATTTATGATCCTATGACTTTCAAAGTCTCAGTGAGGATAGAATGAGATAATATGTATAAATTTACTTTGTAAACCTTAAAGAACAATAGAAATAACAGCTTTTAGCTTATTCCTTTTTCTTACCTAAATATGCCTTGATTATCATTCTCAGCAAAGGGTTATCCATCCAGTTTTCACTCAAAGTCTTCTATGGAAAGAGAAATATACCACTTTCTGATATAACTCATTCATTGGGATAGTTCTAATTATAATGTTCTACTTACATTTAGCCAAACTCTATCTCTCTGTAACTTTTCACTGATTACTAATTCTGCTCTGTGTTCCCAAGCATAACAATGCAATCCCTCTTCTCCTATCATTTGCACATAGTCCATATGAAAACCCTTCAAAATCTTCTCTCAATCTTTATCTTAAGTTTTCTCTTCTCTAGTTTAAATATTCCCAGTTCTTCCAGTTGATCACTTGTACTCTGATCTATATCAGATAAGTAAAGGTATATTATGGGTTTATAGTGATACTTAACCAACAGGAACCTTAACTGGGTTTTCAGTAGACATAGTTTCAGCTTAGAACAGCTCTTTATATGTCCATTATTTCTCTTAAATTGCCCACAAACTCTCAGAAACATCTGGAGAAGGTATGCTAGGATTTCAGTCTGAGGGTCTATAGTATTACTAGCTCTCCTAGGTTGTAATTCAAATTACTAAAAGGTGCTTTAAAGCCTAAAAAATAAAGTGTTAAAAAAAAGTGCCATTATTAGTATTCATTTCAAAAGAGATCTTTAGCATTTGGGTTAGAAATAGGGAGAGAAGAAGTAAGAAGAGTGTGCTCTATGTAGATCTGCATGGTGATGACTCACTCCTAGAATTTCTAAGACTTTGGAAGAGTACCTTGGCAGCCTCTGGGCAAATGACTTTGCTTCACCTCCCACTGTCTCTGACAAATTGGCCTAGAAACCTTATTTCTGAGAAAGGAATGGAAAATGCCATCTTATATTAATATAGATCCAAACCCTAATTAGAGAAAAAAAGTCTCATCTGTAGTTTCAAATACTCATAGTTAATGCCTTCTTAAGATATTATATCTTTAGTATCTACTTGGAAGGTACCAGGGAAGTCATTTTGTCCAATTTTTCATACTATGAAGGAATGCACTCTAACTTCAGCATCCCCAAGAAGTAGTCCTTCCATCTCGACTGAACAACTTCAGTGATAGAAATATCATTACATCATGGAACAAATACATCTCATTACTAAGTTAAGCTCACTCAGGGTTTAAGTTATTCTTTGGGAGATAAGAGTCTCACAGTTTATGGAATAGGCAGTAGTCAGGAGGGGTGATTTGGCCAGAAACTTTCTCTTCCAAATTCTCAACCAGTTATTCTTATCATTTCATTCATTTGTCTCCCAAAGGCTTGAAGGACAACTTTCATCTCTTATATAACTGCTTATTTAGCTTATACCCAAGCTTCAAATCTCTTGCTTCCCTCTTTTCCCCCAATCTGCCCAGGATTTGAGTGCCCCATTGTTCATCAGTAGTTTCCCTTTTATCTTCCCCTCCACAAAAACAAAACAAACAGAAAAATAAAATAATCTAATGCAAGGGAAATAAGGGACAGCACCAATTCTCCTTGATTTAATGTTTCAATGGATTTGTCTTCTCATCAGCATGTGTATTCTCTTTGATGACATAGGTGTGACATGCTTTCAATCTTTGTGATGCTTCCCAGTGTCTTTCCATGGTAATCAACCCAAAAGGCTGGGGGTAGGGGGGAGAGCTTCTAGTTCTTTTAATAGTCTTTGGATAAAAATACTGTACTTGACTTAACAGCTGTCCCTCAGTATTTTGATAATATTGGCCCACCTCCATTAGTAGCCACATGTGTATATCTTCATTCTAAGCAGAGTTCTACAGACAGAGCCTACAAAACAATGACAGCAGCAGCTGTAACAAAACAAACATACAAACCATTAAGTACTATACTTATGTCTAGAGGTAGACATGACAGAGAGTTGGTGAAAAAGAAACATAAAATATAAATTTTACTTTTTTATGAATTTCAAAACAGTATCTTATCATTATCACACAGGCACCAAGAGTTAGCTCTGTTTTAATTTGTATTTCCTAATCATTTACTTGGTTGTACTCTTTCTCCCAATGACCTTATGTGCCTTGTATGTATAATTTATATATTTGTATATGTTAGTTTCCTTATCAAAATTTAAGTTCTAGAGAAGATTCAATATTGCTTTTGTACTCCTAACAATTAATACAAATGCTTGTCACATATTGAATGTGTAATTAATCTTTATTTGCTTGTTTGACTTCACTGGAATAACTAAAATTTATATAGATAGTAAGGCTGTCAAGGCACTTTGCCTATGTTATGTCATTTTATCCTCACAACAACCTCATCAGTTAAGTACTATTACTATTCCCATTTTACAGATAAAAAAAATGAGTCTGAAAGAAGTTAAATTACTTAGCTAGTAAATGCCTGAGGCCACATTCAAATTTGGGTCTTCCAGAATTCAGGTTTAATACTCTACTCACTATGCTATGAAGCATTTTGTCTTAATTTCTGTCTATCCTAGTACATATCCATTTCCTTCTAAGCTACTCAAAAATGGGATTTACAAGAAGAGGAGACATACAAATATAGTAACTGGAGCATGTGTTTGAGATTTGAAGTAGATGACTTCTGGTATGAGCACCAATACTTTCAAAGTTCAGGTCTCAAATTCCTCATGTGTTAAGTGAGAGGAAGTAGGCTAGGTAATCTCAAAATTATTGTATAAAGTCCTTCATATCCTGGCTTCTTTCCACTTTTCTAATCTTCTTAAACCTTATTCTGTTACCTAATCCCATTTTTCCTTAATCCAATGGCATTTCTGACCTTGCTGTTTCTTCAAAATATTCTATCTACCAACTCTAGGCATTTTTACTGGCTGCCATTTATTTATGAAATACTCTTCCTCATTTCTTTCTGGTTTCCCTTTTTTTTTTTTTTTTCAATTCCCAGCAAATCTAATATTCTATAAGAAGCCTTTCCTTATACCCCATAATGCTCATACCATCTCTCTGTTGATTATTTCCAATTTATTCTCTATATTACTCATCTGTATGTAATAGTTGCATGGTGTCTCCCCCATTAGACTGTGAGCTCCTTTAGAATAAGGACTCTTGCATTTCTTGGTATTCCTAGCACTTAATATTTGGGTAGAACATAGTAGGTTTTAATAAATACCTGTAAACTGTTGAATAACTGTCTAGTTTGCACATTTTAACATTCCTCCCAACTTTAACAGTCTATGCCACTTGAGTTTGTTCTTGTGCTTAGATTGTTAAATCTGGAAAGGTACCATCTGATGCAAGTTCCCTACTAATGATCACCTGGCTAGTGTTGGAATTGAGACTCTTAATACTTATAAAAGCCATGAACATGTCTACTGGAACCTGAACAGAGCCTTTGCTCCTTATGCATATGCACAAAATGATACTGAATATATTTGCATGTTGTATAAGTAATGCCCATATAAACTCTTTAAGGGTAATTCAACTTGCAAGACAGGTGTCTTGGATGCTTAGATACTATGCTACCACTACATTATATATATACATATATATATTTATATATACATATATATATACATATATATATATATATATATGTATATATATATATGTATGTATATATCAGTTTCTCTTGAGCCAGTGAGGCTCTGCTTATATGGTTTCAGGAATGGAGTGATTTCATTTCATGTACATTGTTAAGAACAAGCTTTCATAAGCCAGTAGGGGTTCACCACCAGATTCACCACAGGCTGATTCATCTTTTGACCATAGCAATAGTTTCCTTAAATACATAGAATCTGCCATCTGCATGGCTGGAGGGAATACCCACACCCAAGGAAGTGACCAGTCCTGGAAGTACATTTGTAAATGACTTTTGGTTATGATAATGAGTTCTCTGGAGGGAAATCACAATGCATATCTGGGGCTTGGGGAATAGAGTACTTAACAATCTCATGGGTTATTACCTTTCTTCCACCTGCAAATGATAGAGTTTGTTTCCTTTTCCAGTTGGTAATTTTCTGCCAAGGCTCTCCTTTCAGAATGAGGTTTCTTTTGTCCTGGATTAGGTATCAGGAGAGAACATAATTATTTTCCTTTTTCCTGCCTGTATCATTATAGAAAAGGAAGATGATGATAGTGATAGTGGTGATGATGATAGTGGTGATTGTTATTATTATTGTTATTATTTTACATTGGACCTATGATTTCATTGGTATGGAAAACTGTTAATTCCACTCCATGTCAGCACCTTGTATACAATTTATGATAATTTAATATCAGTCTTCAAGCTGGAAGGAATCTTGAGGTAATCCTGTCTTATAAATGAGAAAACTGAGGACAAGGAATTTAAATGATTTGCCCAGGGTCACACAGCTATTGAAACTCATGTCTTTCTGACTCAAATTCTAGCGCTCTTACAACAATATCACATTGCCTCATGGAAGAAGTAACAAATTACAAAACAAATTTATAATTTTCAATGATCTTCAAAATTAAGCAAAAATATCACCATCACCTTGTCCTATTTAACTTTGTTCTCAAATGTTTTCTTGTGTTCTCTACTGGTAGATATAATTTGGTAAATTCATTAACATCTAGAGATGAATATTTCAGCCTCTTGGAATGTGCTTCTACACATCTATATGTAGTAACTTAGTATCTTGATTTAAATATTTCTCTTAGAGAGTCCATGTTCTTCTCATGGATTTCAGGCTTCTGCTTTCTGCAACCTAAATAAAATAGGATTAGAATTGATTTGTAAAGATCCTTCTTTGTCTCTTCCTTGGTTTCCAGATGAGAAAGGCTTTCTTCATTCTCTCTCATCCTACATGTCCAATCTATGGACATTTCAATTTTATCTTCATACCATTTCTTACATACATACATATATATATATATATATATATATATATATATATATATATATATATATATATATATATATATATATATATACAATTTATGTACTTTTTTTCTGATATTGTCACTTCCCTGGTACAGGCCATCAACATATTACCATATTATACTTGGATGCTGGTTTGTTATGGGCCAGAACTCTGAACTTGAAACAAGGATTCTTACAAGGTGCTAATTCAGTGGAATTGATGAGACAGTGGTTATCTAGTTTAGCATGATGATGAATAGTTCTTTAACTTCTGTATGATTGATTTAATCTTACAACAAATAATGGTTTCATAATGATATAATGATTGGTTATTCTCAATTTAGAGCATATAAGCTGAAACAAACTCAGCCAAAGGAAGCAGAGACAGATTAATTCCATCGTCCACCTTTGTGGACTGGAGGCTGAAGCACAAACTCTTGGACTCAGACTCACTTCATTTCACACCACCATGGTGGGCTATCCTCCTGCATTTTCTCCACTGAAACCAAGTTCCATCTGAAGGCCACAAGAAAGTTAGCTGATCGAAGGAGACAATAAGGATTTTTGGACTCTAACACCTGGCTCTTCTAGTGTGATTACTCTGCTGAAAAGAAGGCTGCTCCCAAGACCTGCAGGAAAACCAAGCAGAACCTTACATTTTGGCACCTGAAATTATTGATAAAGATTGTTGTAGAACTTCAAAAAAAGCAGGAATCATTGGATTCCCTGAGACATGATAAGACTGATACAGGACTTCAAAATCTGCAAGAATCATTTGATTCCTTGAGATGAAAAATTGTTATTAAGACTGTTGCAGAACTTTAAAATCTGCAGGAATCATTGGATTCTCTGAGACATAATAAGACTGTTATTGAACTTCAAAACCGGCAAGAGTTATTGGATTCCCTGAGATTAAAAAATTTTTGATAAGACTGTTGATCCCCTATTATATACATGATCAAACATAAATCCTTTGTTTGTTTTTCAAAGTCTTCCTGCTTTTCCAGTCTTACTCCCTACCATACTGATCTCACATAAGATACCTCCCAGTTATGCTTATTTATTGACTATCTCCCTTGCCTGTAATATCTCTATCCTCTTCTATTCTTCTTGGGCTGCTCTAGCTTCCTTTAATCTCAGCTAAAATCTCACTTTCTTCAGGAAACCTTCTACAATTCCAGACAATGCTCATAGTTTTCATCTGTGATTATCTCCAGTTTAGACTGTCCATGTCTTATTTGTATATGTTAACAGCCTTTTCCTGTCTTGTTTCTTTTCATGTTGTTTCCCCTATTAAACTGAGCTTCAATGAGAGTAAGGACTGTCATTTGAATTTCTTTATTCCTAGCATTCAGCATAGTATCTGAAATATATTAAGTGTTGAAAAACATGTTCAGTAATTAATTGCTGAATGACTCAAAATGTTGATCCAGTAGACCACAGCAAACAAAAAAGAGTGAGTCATTAAGACTCATATCACTATTACCAAGCACTAAAACAATTAGCCAACTTCTGACAACTATTACCATTTCAATCCTCAAGCAATGCACATGCCTTTAGTTCTGGAATAGTCTGTGTCACCGATTCCATAGTTAATATGTTGATATCCATCAAGTGATTTTGTACAGTAGTTCCAGAGCCAATATGATATTAGAATTTTTAACTAGAAAGATATACAATTATTCTCTGTGAAGATTTGCATAATACTTATAGAATTTATAGCCACTAGAAACCTTAAGGACCATCTGGCTCAACATTTTAATTTTACAAATAAGAAAACCAAGGTTCACAATCTTTAGTTATTCAGGGTTACACAAAGATTTGGTGGCAGAGATTAGATTCAATCATAGGAGTTCTGACTGCAAAACCCTTGTTCTTTCCACTATACCCTCTCTGTTGCATGGAAGATGATTGCATGGAAGTGATATTGATGCATACTTCATTTTTCCATCAACCCCTCCCCCCACCAAAAGAAGAAAAAAGCTTGGACCAACATGTGACTGATGTAACCTTTCAACAGGTGACACATCAGGAAGGGCCACCACTTCCTAAATGAGAAAAAAAAAAAAAAAACTCTTTGTGGCTTCTGAAACTACTAACATACAAAAGCCCAGTTCATAGAAATGCAAGTAGTTTCTGTAGTATGGTGTGGTGGTCTGAATAAAGGCCTTTAATGCTTATCTTTCTCACCAATCTATTTAGGGTTTAGTGGAATGGGGTGGGGGTGTGGGGTGTGGGGATTGAGTACTATATTCTATATCATTTTACTTTTTCCTTCATTCATCAAATATTAAAATATTTATAAAGGCATTTTATATCTTAGGAGCATATTACCATATTTAACTTCTCCTAACTCTCTTCTATTCAATTAAAAACATATTTAAGCATGTATCATATATAATACTAGGGATTGAAGGAACAAAGATAGGACAGTAATCCCAAACTGAAGGAGCATTTGATTCTCAAACAGGAAGGTAGAATAGGGATAATTATATTTATTTTATAATTGAGGAAACTGAGACTGAAAGAATTCAAAAATAACTTGCCCAGAGTACAGAATTTAAGTGGATATTTTCCATAAGATTCTTGAACATAGAGTGTGTTTTGATGTTTATAATGTTGTACTGTTATTTTGCTGTTGTCTTTGCATCATTATAGACTTAGTAACTAGTACAATGCAATACAGTATTTCATAAGTGCTTGTTGAATAACTCCAAAAAAACAGGATCCTTCATACTCAGTTCAATACTATTTCTACTATATCACACAACAGAAAATGTAGAATGCAAGCTTTGTTGGTATAATATGGTATAATAGTAGCTAATAATAAATAATATTTATATAGCACTTATAAGGTGCCAGACTCTGTGCTGAAATGCTTTAACACTGTTATCCCATTTGATTTTCACAACTCTAAAAATTAAGAACTATTATTTTCCCCATTTGACAAATGAGGAAATAAGCTAATAGTGACTTGCTTAGAGTCACATAATCAATGTCTGAGACTTAGTTTTTTCTTGAGCTCAGACCCAGTGTTCCATCCACTGTACCAGGCACCTACATTCTGCTTTTCTTTTCTTAATAAAAGTTAGAAGCCAAAAAGAGTTGGTTCAGTTTGTTTTGTATTTCTATCTAACTTCCTATCCATTGGAAAAGTGATCAAAGAATAAAAGACACAGAATACTTTTGACACAACTTTGAAACCTAATGCTGAATATCAGTAGAAGAAAAGGGTTTCTTCCTAAAAAAGACTTCTCATAGAAGTAAAGTAAGAATTTGAATCAAAATAAAATGTAAAGTTTCTCACATATTTAAGATTTCAACTGCACATTTGGATCAAAGCACATATTTATATATATATAAAAGGCCTAGGGTAATTCATGGAATTCAAGTTTAATATAAGTCAATAGTGTGATATTTAGCCACAAAAGTTATTATTTTGGGTTGCATGAATAGAATTGAAGTTGACTGGAATTACATGATGATAGTCCAATGAAACTCTTTTCTGATCAGAACAAATTCATAGCATTGTGTTCATTTCTGGGTACTGCAATTTAGAAAGATGTTATTGATAAATTTGACCTTATCCAGAAAATACAGTTTGGAAATGAGGAAGGTTAGAAATAATGCTTCATGAGAACCTTTTCAAGGACCTTGTATCTCTTAGTCACAAGAAAAAAAAAGACTTAAATTAGGTATGATAGATAAGTATCTTCAAATATCTCATTTTGAGTAGGATTTACTTTTGTTTCGGCCTAGAGAACAGAAATAAAAATTACATTTTTTAGGGGGCAATTTCATCCCAACAGAACTTTTTTTTTTAAAGTACAGTTTTCTGCAGTGGAAAATATAGAATTCTCCATTATTAATGTTTTTCAG
Source organism: Sminthopsis crassicaudata (assembly GCF_048593235.1). Lineage (NCBI taxonomy): Eukaryota > Metazoa > Chordata > Mammalia > Dasyuromorphia > Dasyuridae > Sminthopsis > Sminthopsis crassicaudata. The sequence continues at coordinate 103,226,116 of NC_133617.1, forward strand.
TAGGGGGTTGAATGATTGCATCTCAAGCATCAAAAAATATTAAACAATAGCTAGAAGAGATCTAAGAAATCATCTAGCTCAACCTTATCTTATAGTTGAAGAAAATGGGGGGACATAAAAGTTAAATCACTTGCCCAAGGTCACACAGATTGTAAGTATCAAAAAGTCAATAGATGTGCCCTTACCAGAACACATAGTTAATTCTCCTAATGTTCTTCATCAAATCTCTAGGTTTGGAACCAAATCCCAGGTAAATCATCTCCCACACACCCACCACAGACATACATATCAGGTTGATGATATGACCCTGATTACTTCATGCCTGGAGTATTGCAATAGTCCTGTCTTAAAGCTCTTCAAAGTTCATCTCTGTTTAGCTATAAAACTGTTATTCCCATGGTGGAGGTCTGACCATTTCATTCCAACCCAATTGAATGTACACTAATGAATCCGTATCATCTCCTGAATCAAAGATAAAATATCCTGTTTGGCTTTTGGAACTATTTGCAACTAGCTCCCTTCCATTTTTTTTTTCATTTTCCTCACATTTACTCCCTTCAACTACCCTGAGGTTCAGTGATCTGATCTCCTTGCTGTTCCTCAAATAGAATACTGTGTTTCCAGAGCTATGTGGTTTTACTTTGCTGTCCCACTGTGCTGAATATATCCTTCTTCAGCTTTACCTGCTGAATTCTCAAACTTCCTTCAAGTTCAATCATTTGCAAAACTTTTCCCCCACTTCCTAACCTGAGTGATTCTCAACAATTGTTTGTAAATAGGTAGTTGCATGTGGTCTCTATCACTAAACTGACTCATCCTTGAAAGAAGGAACTGTTTTTGCCTAATTTGCATCCTTAGATCTTAGTACAGTGCTTGGAGCTTAAAGAGTTCTTATTGACTTGACTTCACATACACCCCCCCCCAAAAAAAAAAACCCAACAAAATAAAATTGACTTACAAATGATAGCTTCTGGAGAAAAGATTTGAATGAAATATACTATTCAATACAAAAGATACAAAGAGTGACTAATAAATGAGCAAGTTTTCTCTGCTTCTTAAAGTCTAAATAAAAAAAAAAAAAAAAAAAAAAAAAGATGAAAGTAACCATGAAGGAAGATTTTGACTCTGCATATGAAGGATCTTTTTACAACAAAATTTAAATAATAACTAGTAATGAAAAGAGCTGCCTTGCATAATTGTGAACATTATTATTTTATTCAGTCAGGGGGCTGAAATCTCAATATTTAGCAATCTTTTAGAATGAATCCCTCCATTAAGAAGGACTTAATTGTTGGAGTAGTTGGACCAGAAGGCCTTGAAAGATCCCTTTTAATTTGAAGGTGTTTTAAACCATTATCTCATCTCTGAAACTCATCTTGGAACATTTATCTGCCATGTTTATTGAAGAATCTCAGTATTCAAAGAAATATCCTCTGTACTATAAATTGTGGGAAATCATAACAGGAGTAGAGAACATAGTTGCAAAGTTCAGAGACCTTACAGTTTGGAACAGGTATAAAGGATGAACACATATCTCTAGCCATAACCAATTGAAATAGAAAAACATACATATGCAAGATTGTATATTCAGCCACCACTTGTTAAGTACATACCTACATATAATAGGCATTTTAGGGAGTCCAAAGAAGCAGAAAACAGTTTTTCCCCTAGCTTTGATGAGCTTACAGTGATTGAAATGTAGTATAAAAAAAAACAAAAAAAAACCCAATATATTAGATTAATTATGTAATTAGGAAGGTGGATAAGAGGAAAAAATAAAGGAGGTACCCTCCCTGAATTTCTTCCTCCCTCCTTCCCTTCTTTCTTTCCTTCTTTCTTTCCTTTCTTCCTTCCTTCCGGCCTTCCTTTTCCCCCTCCTTCTTTTCCTTCTACCTCCCCTCCTTCCTTCCTTCCTTCCTTTCCTTCCTTTCCTTCTTTTCCTTCCTTTCCTTCCTTCCTTCCTTCCTTCCTTCCTTCCTTCCTTTTTTTTTTAAATCATGCTATTTTTACTGGATCATAAAACAAAAAGTATACATCTGTGGACCTAGTAATATGCACTTGGTGTTTCAAAGTTTGCAAAGCCTTTTATATGCACTATCTCATTTGATCCTCTGACTAACCCTTTTTTGGTTGATGTTGGTACTGAAAAGGAACATAGTGGATAAAATGCTAGAATCAGGAAGACATATCTTTCTGAGTTCAAATCATTTACTAACTCTACAACCTTGGGCAAATCACTTAAGTCTATTTGACTCAGTTTCTTCTTTTATAAAATTACCTGGAGAAAAAAAATGACAGCATCTCTGCCAAGAAAATCCTAAATACGATCAGGCAAAGTCAGATATGACTGAAAAATGACTAACAAAATGTAATTAGTCGCATTTTACATAAGAAACAAAGGGTTAATAAGGTCAAAAGCATATTGGAGAAGTACACAGCAGAAAAATGTCAACTAAGAATTAAATTCATGTATTTTTGATTCAAAGCCTATTTTATCTACTAAAACACAATGTCTCTACTTTGAACAAGCAGAAGGATAATCACAAAAAACTCAGGTTTTTTTTTGTTTTTGTTTTTTTGTTTGTTTTGGTATTTTAAGTACTTTCAAAAGTACTGGAGATAATTTAGAAAAAAAATTAAAAGTAAGAACAAGTAAAGATAAGAGAACATAGGTCTTCATCATTTCCTAAAAAAGTACATACACACACACATACACACACACACACACACACACACACACACACACACACACACACACACGCTTATGTGGTATCAGGAAACACTCCAGATGTTCTGAGGTTTTTTTGGCCTTTCATTCTTCTGCAAACATTCACCACTGACCATGACTTAAAAAAAATTTAGGAAGGCATATTTATTATAAGCTGGGGATGACAAGTGAAAGAAAATTCAAGCTTTGGCTCCTCAGATAGATATTATAACACTAAAGAAAATGCATGGAGTACATTGAGAGGACAATCTCATCATTCATACATATCATATACTATTATTATATCATATTCCATGGAGTAAGAATGGACATGCAAGAGAGACAGAATATTGAAGATTTTGGAAGTCTCCTGTGATATTTGATTTAATTGCTTCTTTTTCACAAAGAAGATTTTTGACCACCTATGCTTTTGACCAGATGTATTTTTTTACTTCTTTTACAATAAGGATTTTTTTTTTGTTCTGCTTCCCAGAATCTGAAAAAAAAATCTTTGCTCTGTTTATCAGGAATGTCTAAGTATCTATGTGATTTGTTGTGTTGTATAAGTAAGCAAGAGAAGTAGTGAAGTAGTAGTAGTAGTAGTAGAGAGTGAGATGTTGAGAGTTCCAAAATAGGGAACAGGAGAATTAATGGCACATTGGATATATGATAAATACCAATGTAACAGAAAATTAGGAACAGAAGCATTACAAGGTAGAGTAGAAGCTGGTGCCTAGAGAAGGCAAGCTAATTGAGTCCATCAGAGTAGGAGTCAAAAACAGGAATCAAGTTGAGGAGTTTTCAGTTAATCAGGAATATTGTTTGTCCTTCAATCTGGAAGAAACCCATGAGTTCAAGGAGTGATACCAAGATACCATAACTTGCAAATTAATTGGATTAAAATTAGAGAGGGCTGTATGAAGTCACCAACCTCAGTTTTTCCTCCTGAGATATTTAGGTCCAGTATCCATATATAGATCAGGACAACTAGAGATGATCCTTGATGCAGTGGGACATCTTGACTTAATGTCTTTAACAGGTCTCAGTTTGACTGAAGCAATGCTCAATTAGTGAATGCCCAAAGAAATGAGGCAAAGAATGGCCTCTTTTTTCTCATCAAAAATAAAATCAATCTGGGAGAAAAACTTAGAGGTTGGAGTCAAAACAGAAACAATTGCTATTTACATGCACTCTGAGGCAATGAAGATTAAGTAAGACTTGCCTTGGAACATTTTGTGGACTAATCAATGAAAGCCAGTGAGAAGTTAATGGGAGTGATTTGAATGTAAGACATGGTCTTAACCACGAATCCCAATACATCTTGCAGAGATTTTAGCATTCAAGGATCACATACATTTGGGCAGAGCACCCACAGAAAGGAAAAGGAAGGAAGGAAGGAAGGAAGGAAGGAAGGAAGGAAGGAAGGAAGGAAGGAAGGAAGGAAGGAAGGAAGGAAGGAAGGATTACCCAGTCCTCAGTGGAACAGATTTCTCAAAATGTAATAAAATAATGGATCCAGTTAGGTGTCCTCCAGATACTTATTATATGTATAATCCTGGCCAAGTGAAAACCTCCTTCAGGCTACAAAGAAAAGTTAAAAACTTACTCCCTCCCCTCAAAGAGCTAATATGCTAAGAAGAAAGTCAATATGCAAATAACTAAATACTTAGGAGATACAAAGAGGGTATGCAGAAGTTAACCCCAGAAGAAAAATACTAAGAATGAAAGAAAGAGGAAAAAAAATCACATTTCAATAGGAAAGAATTGAGGTCTATTTTCCATCCTGTTTCTTTACATAGGCTGTTCTCCAAGCCTGGAATTCAATCCCTTCTCAACTCTGTGTCTTAGAATCCTTATTGTTGTTGTTCAGTCATTTTCAGTTATGTCGGATGCTTCATGATCCCATTTTGGGGTTTTTCTGGGCAAAAACTTATGGAATGATTTACTATTTTCTTCTCCAGCTCATTTTACAGATAAGTAAACTCAGACAAATAGGTTACTTCCCAGGATCATCCAGGCAGTAAGTGCCTGAGGTCATATTTGAACTCAGATCCTCCTGACTGTATCATATGCTCTATCAACTGCACTACCTACCTGCCCCTTTTTTAGAATCTTTGCTCTCTTCAAGACTCAATTTAAGGTGCTGCATCCTATTGAAGGCTTTTTCTATTCCCCTTAATTGGCAGTTTATACCCTTTCCTCAAAAAAGTTACTTTAAATTTACTCTGTACCCATTTCACATCTCCTTATCAATATTGCAGTTTTCTGCAGTAGAGTATACGTTCTTTGAGGTATTGACAATTTACTTTTTTCCTATGGATGTTCCCCAAGTGTAGCATAGTATTTAGCACAAGGGAGGTAGAAAATAAATGCTTCTTGAATTAATTAATTAACTTTTTGAATAGATAGGTGGATGGATGGATGGATGGATGGATGGATGGATGGATGGATAGGTGGGTGGGTGGGTGGGTGGATGAATTGTTAAGGACTTGTTCAGGACAGTTAAGCAATTGGGAGAGATTTATTTGCCAGAGCATCTAATTACATTTTATTCCATGCTTCATAGTTGATATTAGATGCTTAAATCGCAGAATGTTACATAGGTGATCCACAAGCAAAAGAAGCCTGTGTTGTGATGTTAAGTGAAACATTAACTGATAGAACTTCTGCTATTTATCATCAAAATTCATTTAATGTGATTAATTTAGAAAGTACAGTTACCCAACTGCCATAAGCTCTACTTGCTACTGTTAACAGTTGGTTGTAGAATGATTTCTTGTTACACTTGCAGAATGACCAAGAGGCTCAAATGAAATTATCATTAGGCCTGTGCCTCATCAGGAAAGGCATTGAAACTAGGCTAAGTAAATATGAAAGTGCTCTGGTTCTTTAGTTTTGAAAAATCTATTAGCTTTGTCACTGATCAATAGCTTTCCGGTTACTAATTTTTAGACCTGAGGTTAGAAAAGTATGAGAATTATGGCAGGAGCTGATTATCTAGTAATATTATGTGTTAAGTGGATTCTCAGAATCCCCAGAGAAACAGTTTGACTTAGTATAGCAAATGCTTTATTAAAAGTTAAATAAATAATCAAATAAAAGAATGGATAATGAATAAATGAATAGAGAAAGAAAAAAATGAATAAATAGAAGATAGACAAACATATGAATAGAAAAGTAAATAAATAATCATACAAATAAATAGAGTGATTTATGAATAGGTTAAATATATGAATAAATAAATTAACAAAGGAACACATTTATGTGCATGAATGAATAAATGAATGAATGGAAACAAGTCTCAATACTAGAGGGTTTTCTACAAGATTCAGATCTATACAAATGTACTAACCTAGTTATAATATATACTAAAAGAGGCTGCAATCTAATCAATTTCAATCAATTCAAGCAAATATGTCTGGTATTATCCTAGTAAAGTAGAAAAACCAATAACCTTCCAGTCAAGTTTGTATTCATGTCCCAGCTCCATCTCTTACCAATTTCACAATCTTCCCTTGGCCCCGATTTCTTAATAATTAAAATGGAAATCAGAGGTAGTGGATAGAGTGCTGACCTTGGAGTTAGGGGGATCTGAGTTCAAATCTGACCTCAGATACTTGAAACTTACTACCTATATACCCTGAGCAAGTAACTTAAACCTGATTGCTTGGCCCTCCAAAAAAATTAAATTAAATTATGAAAAGGATACACACAAATGTATGTGTGTATACATATATACATATATATATATATGTATACACACATATATATGTATATATATATATATATATATATATATATATATATATATGTGTGTATGTGTGTATATATAATGGAAATCATATTGACATCACCAATTTGCAGGTCATTTGTGGATCTCAAAGGAGATATTTATGAAGGAATTTGATACACCTAAAGTGTAATATAAATTTAGGCATTTATTTAAAGTATTATTTACTCATTTTAATAACAAGTAGAGTTATGGTGGAACATCAAGACAATATCCTCATAAATCCTTCAATTGAGTAGATTTAAGACATATGTACAAATATCTACCAATAAAAGCAGGATGTTGTGTGTCATGAAAATGTTATATACTACTAAGGGTCTAAGGCATTTAGAGGAAGGAAAGATCATTTCTGTTCAATAACTTAGCAAACCTTCTTCGTAATTAGCATATGATTTGTAGGGCTTCATTTGAATCATTCTAAGAGGACAAAGATTAAAAGGCAAAGAAGCATTGGAGCTGTCCAACTCTTCTTCCTCGGCTTTGCTGATCACAACTCCTTTTCAACTTTTTCTCTCTCTTGGATGACATCTCTTATGCACTTTTTCCAAGTAAATTCACATTTATTAAATGCTAATATATACTGAGTGCTATTCTAGTTCCTAGGAATTCAAAAACAAAAACTAAACATTACTTGCCATAAAAGAAACTACATTCTACTTCATTCAAGAGTCACTGTCAGTAACATACATTACCCAACTTACATCCTTTGTATATCTGTCCATTGCCATTTAGACCACTCCTAATTTTGATTCTTTAGAAATTATACAGTAGATAAACTTCAAAGGGAATAATGTCATGTTTATGTTCCACTTATAAATATTTTTGTTTTGTTTGCATCAATAGGGCTCTTTTTGGTTTTTTTGTTTGTTTTGTTTTTATCTAGTTCAGGCAGAAGAAATTATTTTTAATTGGAATTATTTGATCTTTTTTCAAAATAGGAAATGTTCTAAATATACATAGACAACTTATTCAAACAGACTCCCCATAATTCCCTGTATTCTAGGATGTAATTACTTTTATTTTGTGTGATATTGTTTGCAATTCACTATATGCCATATATTATACCATAAAACAACAACAAAAATATCTTAATATATCCATATAAGTTATACAGAACACTTTCTTCACAACAATCCTATGAGGCAAGTATCACAAGTATTATTAGTCTCTCTTTTTTTTTTTTTTGCTGAGGCAATGAGGGTAAATGACTTGCTCAGGTTCTCACTTCAAGGCTGGTGCTCTGTATGACCTAGCTGGTCCTATTAGTCTCATTTTTGAGAAGAGGAAATTGAGAAGCTGAGGTTGACAACAGTCATGGTTATCTGAGGTCAGATTTAATCCAAGTTCCAAAAACAGAAATTATATAATCTATATTTCTTATTACTGAACCATATTGTCTCACCTACCTTCCACTGTCTTCCTATGCTAAAGTCATGAGGTATTAAAACATAAGTTGATTTTCTTCATAAGATCCATAATTTCTTTACTTCTTTAACCATGTCAAACTTAGTACCTAAGCACCATGAGTATTTCAAGGCACTATTTATGTCATGAAGTGATGTCATTGTGTGTAAGCACATGATATAGCCCATTCTGATAACTATTCCTCTCTAAGAATCACCCTTCCACTTAATTAGCACTTGATATTCATTTGCTTCAGATCCCTCAGATGATGATCGTATACTTAGAATGCCATTCATTAGATTAATTTTTAGAGAGAATCTAAAATTGTAATTCTTTTTCATCTTCTGTCCACTTTTAAAAATCACTTCTCTACCATCATTATAGAAGAGATTGGGAAACATTTTTTTTTTCCTCTTTGTTGCTTTGCTTACCAAGACTAAAAGAATTTATCACCTAAAGGCAAATCTGCTGCTACTGACTCTCTGGATAGTTACCTAGACTTGTCTTCAACAATAGATTACTGCCAATATCATACTTGAAGTCTTGAAAGTCATTCATTTCAAAAAGATGAAGAAATATAGCATTTGAATCTTAAAATAATGTTATTTAATTTCCATACTGGCAGAAAGAAAGAGTTAGTAAAATATTCTGGTTCATAATACTTGGGAAAATATCAATTTGAACAAAAATTCAAATGTACGGTAGAGAATGCATCTTCATTTGACTGAAGTGACTATTGGTTATTATCCTCACTTACTGATAAAAGAGAATTGGGTTTGGTTGAAACAGAAGCATGGGAGACAATTTATAGCAAGGTCAAGGATCAATTACTAAACTTCTTGAGACATGCATTCCTATTTGCTTCCAATTTGATTTCTACCTCTTGGTAAAAATGTATACAGTACATTGCTGGTTGTATGACTTAAATTTTCTGGACTTTATTGTTGACTACACATTGGCTAGAAAAGAAAAAAAAAGTATGTATGTGTGTGTGTACATGTATGTGTGTGTGCACACTTTTATATATATTTGGTATAACAAATGCTTTAGTCAGAAGATTGGACTAAATGAAACTGTAAAATATTTTTCAATTCTTATATTATCTTATTCTATGAACTATAAATTAATACGTGTCAATACATATTAGTCAATAAGAAGAATCTGTGATTTTATCAGCATAACCCCAACCTATCTGTAAATCAACAGATAAATGCTAAGCAGTGTCGTTTAGCAGCCACCTTTACTGCTTTTTCTTAATCACTGTCTTTCCTCGGAGATCATCTTCAGTTTATTTTGTATGTAGCTTGTTGGCACTTACTTGTTTTTTTATTTGAGTTCTTTGAGGGGAGCTTGCTCTTTTGTCTCTTAATATCTCCAGCATTTAAACAAAGCCTAGAATATAATATACATAATAAATCTTGATTGATTGATTAGCCTGTAAACATTTTGTTATTGACCTAGGGTTTGGAAATGGAAGAATTTGAATTCATTGCTTCTGATTCTAAGCCCTGAACCTTATAGATTAAGCTGTGTGATAATGAAAAATGTGCATTTGTACACATATGTATATGTATGTATGTATGTATATAATTTTTCTCCACTAAAATCTTACTCTGACAACTTATTCTTATGTAGAAATGATTCTGCCTCCTGGAAGAATAACTACAAATTCAAGACTCTTCTATGATATAAGATATTTTGAGTATGAAATTAGTAATGAACTGACATTCAAAAACTGAACTAGTTTTCTAGTTTACTTATTAGTAATATATAATAACCCTAATAAAAACAACTTCTAGTTTGAACATTCAGTTTAAAACGACAACAAAACTGAAAAAGTGATGAAGGATTGTTCACATTGATTGATTATATTCTTTATAAGTATTGAAATGAATTGTTTATTAGTTGTTGTCCTTCATTCTTGAGTAAGACCAAATTGACATCATTATGTTAAAATCAAGTTACACTATTTCCATCTGTGACTTTTCAAACCAATACAAGCTTGGAATGCCCTAGCACAAGTTGGGCACAAATAATCAATGTTTACTTTTGGGGTGGATTCTCTAAAATTATGCATCTCATGTTTCTTTTGAGCTATTCAATTTGACTTTGCTAAGAGAGCATAGCATCTTCTCTGATGAGGTTATGATGTATTGTGTGATCTTGTTTCCCATGTCAATGCAACAAATTCCTAAATTCTTCAGAGAGATCTTGAGAGTGTCATTTTAATCTCTTCTTTTGACTTCCATGGGAGCATTTGCCTTGCATGAATTCTTTATAAAATAATCTTAAACAAAAGTATATTTGACAATTGAACAACATGGCCAGCCAAACTGAGTCATGCTCTCTTCAGTAGTTTGAACACTTGACAATTTGCTCAAGAAAGGATTATAGTGTCCAGTACCTCATTTTGCCAAATTACCTTTAGAATCTTAAGACCACTGAAATGTAAGTGATTCAGTTTCCTGGTGTGAACTGTTAGACTGTCCAGATTTTATAGACATACAACAATAATATCAACAAAATCTGTTTGTAAATCTCAGTTTAGTGGGCAATTTAAAACTCTCTTTTCTTTGGAACTTCCCAAACACTGAGCAAATTTTGGCAATGTGTTTGTCAACTACGTTATCAATGTGTACACTTTTGAAAAGTATACTGACAAGACAAATGAAATTATCCACAATACTCAAAATCTCTTCCTTTGCTGTAACTGTTGGTTCCATATATATATATATATATATATATATATATATATATATATATATATGATATGATGTTACTTGAAGAGAAACTATGTTTTCTTAGTGATAACTATTAGGCCAAAATTACTAAAGTTCTTGGCACAGAGTATTATTATGTTACCTATATAAGATACAAGTTGCAAAATAAATGAAAGAGTCTTAGAGGCTAAGGTTAAAGTTTGGTATTCTTCATAACCTAGAGCCTAAGTATCCTTGTAGTTTTAATAAAAGCTTCAGGCTCTAGAGGGTACTGTATCATACACTTTTATTTTTTCCAGCAATAATTTAAGAGTGTGGCTCTAAATAATTTAGATTTTATCTATGTACAGTGATCTCTCTAGGGCGGAGCTTAGATAAACGGATGGAAGTTACTGGGAGGCAGATTTATTTTCAATGTAAACAATAGCTTTGTTAACAAATAAGGATGCTTAAAAATAGAATGAGCTGACTCTTGAGGAAGTGAGTTTCCTATTAGTGGAGATCTTTAGGCCTCAGCTGAATGACCACATGTCTGACATGTTGTGAAGGGGATTCATAATTCAAACAGCATGCTAGACTTGGTGACATCTTCCAATTTGGATATTTTATGCCTTGTTAGCTTTATATTTTCCAACAATGAAACTGTAATTCACAAGGCACAATAGAAAAAAAAATCCTTGTTTTTAAAAAAAAAAAAAAAAAAAGAAAGAAAGAAAAAAATTAAATTCCCAAATAGGGAATAATAAGGTAAAAATATGTCTAGATGTTAAAATAATGTAAGGTACTCATCTCTAGACATATTAACTTCCAACGTATTTAAAGAAGTATAATTATGATCTAATCTGAGAAATCTTTGAGAAATCATGACTGATTATAGACAATTGACTAAGCATAAGCGAATGCTATCCTAATTTTCAAGATGAAAAGGTGAGAACAGTAGGCTCAGAAATATTATGGTTATTACTTTGAATTAGATCCCTAAAACAATTCTAGAATGCAGTATTAAATATGTGCTTCATAAGAATTTGGAGGAAATGACAATGTTAAATGTGATTGCCGAATCATTGACAATTATCTTTGAAATATTATAGAAAACAGGAAAGAAATCATAGATCTGAAGAACAAAAGAACTGATTTTTAAAAGAAAGAAATTGGTAGAGAAACCTTGAGATTATGAAGTCCTTGAGTATAGAGACTCATTTTTGCCTTTCTTTGTATCCCTTGAATTTAGCAAAGTACATAACTTATTGTAAGTCCTTAATAAATGATTGTTGTCTTGACTCAGATTTAGGACAACATTCTATAACCAGTCATTAAAGTAAAGGTTGGTAAGATTTAGGAAGAGATGAAGCAGAGGTTACTCAGGGTCAGCTTGAATTCATCAAGAATATGATATGTTCCTTTCCTTTTTTGATAACTTTAATAAACTATTAGAAGAATATTGTCAACACAGTATATCTAGAGTTCAGTGAATTTTCTGTCTAAATTATTCATGTATTTCTTGTGGACATAATGGATCTGTATAATCTATATGTTAAAAGAATACTAACTCTGGAGTCAGAAGGACCAGGTTCAAATATTGCTTTTGCTTGAGTGACTTATGAAGTCATTAAGGTGATATGGTGAATAGAGGGCTGGGCCTTAAGTAAAGAGGATCTAAGTTCAAACCTGACATCAAACATTTACTAGTATGATAAGTCTCGGAAAGTTACTTAACCTCTGTCTCAGTTTCCTCAACTGTAAAATGGGGATAATAATAGCACCTATCTCACAGGATTGTAGGGAGGATAAAATATAATAGTATTTGTAAAATCCTTAGCACACTTCCTGGAACATAGTGGGGCATATATAAATACTTATTCCTTTCCCATTCTCAACTTATTTAATCTAATTTGACCTCAGTTTTCTCATCTCTAAAAATGACAAGATGATATCTTTAGGTCTCTTTCAACTCTGGATCTATGTTCCTATGAATATAAAACAGATATAATCAGAATTAGTTAAAATACTCTATCAAAAATGTAATTATTAATGAGTCAATATCAACTCTCAGGAACTTATTAGTCAAATTTCCCCAAAATCAACCTATGGTCTTGAACTAGTTACTATTAGTATTATTATTATTTGTTTTTTTTGTAAATGATAAAGTCTCAGGAATAAGATTTTTTTGACTGATGATTTGTAAAACAATCTTTATGATCTCATTTAAAAAAATCCACCTTCTCACCAATACATATAAATGTAGGTATATAGACATATGTATTTATGTAAATATAGTATGTTAATTTACAGAAAAGATGTGGAATGAAAGTATGGGTATGTCAGAAAAGCCTTATTGTAGTGGTAGAGGCCTTTCTGTGAGTAACAATAAAACAACTTTAAGGGTCACTTGAAAAATTAGTTGGACCTGTTACCTTCTGAATCATTGCTCATGAATGGGGCCCCATGGTTAAGTGAGTGGCCTCCCAGCTAAGAGTTCATGGACCTTTTCAGAGAAAGCAGGAAGCTGTGTTTTACTCTAGAAATCAACTTGAAAGTACAATCTATATTTAGTGCCCCAGTTAAATAAAAAAGAAATTTAAAAGAAAAAAAGCCCTAAATATACCCATAGACTCTCTCAGAAGCATCTGCTGATTGCCCTGGACATAGAATATTTATGAGTTCAAATTCAACTGACTAATCTTTTGGTAAGATGCATTGCTATTTATTAACTGTAGCTGATCACCAAGTTCAGCCTTGAAATTCCAGGGAAGACCTATCTGTGGATCTGATGAGAGACTGGAACATAGCTCGATAAAGCAGAGAAAGCTTTGTCAATGTTTGTTTGGATTCCAGAAGCAAAAATCCAGACAGATACCTTTTCTTAAGTACCTTCTATGTGATAGTATGTTAAGTATTGAGGATTCAAACACAAAACAGTCCTTTCTCTCAAAGAGCTTCATTCAACCAGAGAATAAGCACAGTTTTCATAAATGAATACATATAATATAAATACAGAATAATATTATGAGTAGAACAGGAAGAGTAATTTTTTTTCTAGTCTAGTACCTCTCTTATTAATTCAGCTCCCCAATCTGAATGTCTATTTCCCAAAGCAGTCACCTTCACATACATGGTGGAGAACTTCTTGGTTAGGAAATATCAGGGACATCATGAAGGAGGCTTCCTCCAACAGAGGAATCAATTAGAGAGGCTCAAAGAGATAAAAATCAGAGAAGACAAAAGATATAACCTGGATCAGAATAAAGAGCATATCAGTTCTTCATGACTGATGCTTTCTCCTTCACCTCTCTGTCCCTCCCCTCCTACCCCTGTGGGTGTTACAACTCAGAAAGCCAATTACCAAGTTATTGAATGATCTTAAATGTTTTCAGTATTTGCTACACACACACACACACACACACACACACACACACACACACAGAAAGAAAGAGACAGATAGGGTGGGAGAGGAGAGTCTTTACCATTTAATAACATAGATAATTTTCCTGGCTATGATATTTTTGGCTACAGGCTTAGTTCTTTTGATTGTCAGTAGATATGATTCTAAGACTTGCAGTTTTTTATTGTGACTGTTCATAAATACTGTATAATTATATTTGTAGCTCTAGCATATTTTAATTGTCTTATTTTCTTGTTTATTGCAAATTTGGTTCTTTGATCTGGAGGTTTTGAAATTTGGTAATAATATTTTTATGTGTTTTCCACAAAAAAAAATGTCCTTGAGGTAGTGATAGGTGGATTTTTTTTTTTTTTCTATTTCCACTTTTTCCTCATGTTCTATCACTCTAGGACAATTTTCTTGGATTATTTCTTACATTACTGTGTTGAAGTTCTTTTTTTGGTCACAACTTTCAGAAAAACCAATTATTCTTATATTTTCTCTTCTTGGCCTGTTCTCTAGATTTATCATTGTTCTTATAAGATGCTTCATACTTTTCTATTCTTTATAGTCTGTTTTGTTATTTCTTGGTCTCATAATTTCACTGGCTTCCCCTTTCCATTCTAATTTTCAAAGAGTTACTTTCAACTTTGAGCTTCTATATTTTCTTTTCTAGTTGGTTAACTCTTTTTCATAATCTTGTTTTTGTTGGATGGCTTTATTTATTTGTTTGTTTTGGTTTTTCCTTAATATGTCTCATTTAATTTTTTAAATTGCTTTTTTTTAATTTTGAGTTCTATAAATCCTCTCTGGGCAGGGAGCCATTTTGTATAACTCTCTGGAGTAGAAGCTCTTTTTACTTTAGTGTAAACTTTTTACTTCAGTGTACTCTGAAGATGAACCTTGGTCTTCCCTGTTTCCATAGTAAATTTCTGTGGGGTTGGTTCTTTTTTCTTTACCAGTTCATTTTTTTTTTTTTTTAATAAGAGATATTAGTGTAAGCACCTCTAAATTGTAGGGTTGAAGCTTTGGTGCCTCAAGCTTCCTTTTAGTTCTCCCTTCTGACCAGGAACTCCAAACCAAGATCTCCATTACCCCCCATTCCCTACAACTACCCCCTACACCCATGGAAGTGCTCAGACAACAGCATCCTGCACCTCTGCCTCTACACTCACTAGGTGCTGATTCCTTCTCACCCAAGACTCCATCTCTGCAGCATAGCTCAGCCTGGCATTCCTAATCAGTCACTGTTCTCTCAGTCTTCCAAGACTGTGGTATTGAGGCTCCAGCCAAACCCAACTCACCCCAGGAGTCGCCATTTGATGTTTCTGCAGAGCTAGCCTGGAGATGTTTGTACTTTACCCTGGTTAATCCCAGCCTGGATCTTCAGATCTTCTCAGGTTGTTTACCAGGAGGATCACTGTTCTGCCCCAAATCTTGTTCTTCAGCAGTCTATGTTCACCCTATGGTGCAATATTTTTTCTATTTTAGGGAAATCTGGAGAGCTTGAAATTGACTTGTAAGGCTCTGGTTAGCTTTCTGCAAGTCTAGGGATCAGCCTCCCTTTTAGCAGAATAATCACCACAAGAATAGCCAGGGATAAAGTCCAAAAGTCTTTATTGTCTTCTTCACAGTCTGTCTCCTTGCCTGGGGCCTGGACTAGCTTTTGGGAGGCCCTTTAGAGGGGCCCTTGGTCTTAGTGGAGGAAGTAGGAGAGCCACCTCTCTCCCAGTCCAAGAGCTTGAGCTCCAGTTTATATACTCTATTACAATTGTACAGTATACTGAGTATAAACCAATCATTATATCACTAGGGAATCATAATTTGTTGTAAGATTAAATCAATCATACTGAACTAGAGAACTCACCTGCTAAACTAGATAACCATTGTTTTACCTTTACCTTGTTGTAAGATTACATAAATCTTACAGAGTTCCTTCCTTTACTTTGACTGACCTACTCCTCCATCTTTTCAGAATCCTTTCCCCACAAGAGTCTTCCTCATCCCTTCCTCTAAAAAGACAGTACTTAAAGACAGTCATTTTCCCTGTTCATTAATAATACTTTGTATAGTAATCTTCCATGCCATAGAATTACCCAAACTTTCTCTATTTTCCATTTGTAAAAATCTGCTGATTTTATGTCTCTGTCAAATATTGTCTTGAGAGTAAAGGCATCATATTGGGAACCAGAAAACTTGGGGTTGACAAAGAATCAGTAAGATTTGCAGGATTTTTAAAGAAATTTGATTAATGACAGTTCAGTGTTCATTAATTCTAACTGGTACCATTCAGAAATCTCTTCTATAGGATCTCTGAAAAGTGGTCATTTGAACTTAGCTTGAACATTTCTGGCAGTGGAGAACCCACTCTCTAGCAAGGCATCCTATTGTCCTTTTGAATATTGTATTGTTAGTATGATGGGCACTTTATACTAGGACTTATTCTTATGTTAACTGATCTTAAATTGGATCTGAAGAAAGAAAATAACACATGCAGGAATTGCAATGAGGAGATTGTAACAGTAGTCCAAGGTAAATGATAATGGGACTAAACTAGGAGGGCAAGAATAGAGTGTGGAGATGAAAAGCCAAAAATTAATCTTTACCCTTGGTAGTAGGATTGACATGACATGACTATATGAATGTGGCAATTAAAGTGAGGGGAAGAGAAGAGATAAAGGTGATTATAATTTCAAGGCTGCCTGACTTGGGAAATGGTAATTATCAATAAAAACAGGAAAGTTGAGAGAAAAGACAGGTTTAGAGGAAAGATGATGAGTCTTGCTTTGACCAAGTTGGGTTTGAGATATTAGAAGGCCGTTCAGGAAGTAATATCCTCTAGGCATTTGGATATGAAAACTGAAGTGAAGAAACATAATGAGATCTCAATATATAAATTTGGAAGATATCTTCATAGTAATTACTATGGAAGTCATGACAGAGCCTGTGATCATTAAAGGAGGGAACAGAAAGTGTAAAAAGAACAAAACTGAACCCAGAGACCTGGAAATACACATTTGAATGAGAAAAAGGATAAAGATGGGCCAAGTAGGACAATGAGAAGGAAGCAGGATGATAAAAAAAAAATGAGAAAGGAAAAATATAATGTTCTTTTCTCTAAATTATAATCGTTCTTTGGGAGCAGATTTCTTGGGGAGCTTCTGGAGGCAGCCTTAGTTTTAGTTCTGTTCAATAATCACTCCAAATGCAGCCAGGAGTTAAAGTCCAGATTCTTTATTGTGTCTTTCAAAGTCCTGAATCTTTTCCTGGGCCCGTTTAGCTTTCTTAGAGGCCTGTCTCTCTCCTTGGTTCCCCTAGAGCTTTTTCTGAATCTCTTCAGCCAGCTTCAGTCTCTCATCTTCCCAATGTCTCCAGCCAGCAAAAAGGTGGAAGTTAGAATGAATCTTGACTCCTCCTTCCAGAGAGTGGGCTTGTGGGTTTCTGACCTCTGACTTGTGAATCTCCTGGAAGTCAATCCTAGTTGTGAATCTCCCAAAGTCCATGAGCAGGCTTTTCCTTTCCTCCTTATATATGCTCTCTAAAGGTGTGAAGTCTAAGGTGTGAATCAGTGAGTGAACTCCTTCAAAGGTGTGAAGTACATTACCTTGTCTCAAGTTCTGACCCATAACATCTCCTTGTAGGATCAGATCAACCATACTGAATTAGATCATTATTGTCTCTATTCATTCCAGTGACTTAGCACCTTGTAAGAATCCTAACAGAAAAAAATTGAATTTTCCAATACTACAAAAGCTTTATAAAAATAAATCAGGATGGCAAATCAATTCATGATATATATTGAGAGGATAAATATGTGGAATTTGTAGAAACATAGGAAGAGATGAACAGACACCCACTTCATTGGATGATATCAAGAAAATTATGTAAAATGACTTCAACAATGTAGAAGGAGAGAATGGTAAAAGTAGTTCTAATAATATTAATAGAACTTACAAAGCACTTTACATATATTATAGCACTGCATTTTCAGAGCAACCCTGGGATAGAGGGGCTATTATTATCCCATTTTTACAGATGAGCAAACTGAAGCACAGAGAGAACAAATTACTTGTCCAGAGTCTTATAAATAACATATATTTGGACTTCTAGTTGAATTCAGACCTTCCTAACTTCAACTCCAGTATTCCACACTTATTATCATTTAGCTGCCCAAATCTCAATGCTGTATAGCTATAATAATCAATCTTGGTTCTGAAGAAGAGAAGAAGGAAAAAAGAAAGAAAGAAAAAGGACTTTACCTCCTTTATTTCATTGAAGAGCTGAGGGACTATATAGATGATCAGGCTTATTTTTTAAGTTTTGATGAACTTTTTTTTCTTTTTAAAATCTTAATTATAAAAAAGAGATATCTGTAGTGGGGAGGAGAAATAGAGAAGGGAAGCAGGCAGAGAAACAGGAAAAAAGAGACTGGACCAGAGAACTCCCTTAGAGAAAAATGCTCACTACAACTGGAGTTCAACCTTTTCTCTGAAACTCATGGTCTTAGAGAGTTTCCCCAAACACGGAGTATTTAATAAGCTTGTCCAGGGTCACAAAGGCCTTGAAACAATGTCTTCCTAGTTTTGCTACCCATACTATCGATTATATCACGTGGCCTCTTATCAGGGAATATGTAATGGTAAATTAGACAATACCATATCTCAGAGAAATAGCTTATAGTCTTCTTAGGGTGGTTATGACTTAAATTTTATATATCAGCCAATCTAAGATGTCAACAGCTTGAGAATTCTTTCAAAAAAGGCAGTTTAAAATTTGTATTTACTTTATAGTGTAATGTGGAAGCACAAAAAAATCATATAATTAAATAGAAGCATTAACAAATACCTACTATGTAGCATGCACTGTGCAAAGTGCTTGACAAATATATCTAAGAAGAAGATTAGACATTGACAATGCATGTATAATCTTCTCTTCTTGCAACTGTTAACTAGAATGTCTTCTCTTCCCTTTTTTTTTCAGTGATTTTTACCTGCACAGGTGTGGGAAAAATACACTTTCATTCAGCTAGTACATGTATCAAGGATATACAAAGAATAAAGGTCATCCTGTAAAACTCCTTCATACTAGAGAAAATCAACCTGAAAGTCAGAGAAGAATAGCTATTATTTGGTTTTATAGCTATCCAGTAGCAAAGTCAGGATTAGAATCCGCATCTTTGGACTTTCAATATTTTTTCTACTTCACAAAAGTTTTTGTAGTGTTGCTTATCATAAAGAAGTAATAAGAACAATAAAATATTATAATTTCAGAACTGGAAGGGATTTCAGAAGCTATTGAGTATAACTAAGACCTGAAAAACCATTTGTTCTCTAATATGTTCTGCAAATGGTCATTTTATTCTTGACAATTCATTTAATTTTTGTAATAAATAAAAATTTTATAAATTCGTCTTCACATAAATTTTGGATTGAAGATCGAAGCTCAAATCTAATATTTGACACTTAATAAATATGAGATGCTGAGCAAATTACTTAACTTCTGTCTGCTTCATTTTCCTTAACTGCAAAACTAGCAATAATAATAGTGCCTACTTCACAGACTTGTGAGAATCAAATGAGGTAATATTTGCAAAGTGCCTAGTATAGTTCCTGGCAAATATCAGGCACTTAATAAATGCTTGTATTTTCTTTTCTTTAAGATTTTCAAATCATGCTACATATTTTATCTCATTTGACAAGTCTAACCCCACTTCAACATGATATCCCTTTAAATATTTGAAGGCAGATGATTTCTCCTCCTTTCCCCCCAACTCCAGTCTTTTCAACTTTAAATACCTCCTGTTACCTCAGCCAGTATTTATATAGCACATACTCAGTATCCTTGAATAGATACATTGTTATCTTGTAATGTGTCATCTTGATGAACCTGATCCTAGAATTAATGATAAAATTTTAACTTACAAAATTTGCAAAATAGCCAGAGTTCATAAAGTAGGAAAAGTTAGAAGGACATAAGGAGAGAGGGGGGGAGATACTAGCCATGTATTCAGGAGACCTGATTTTGAATTCTAGCTCTAATTCTAGATATGCCCAACTGAGAGAAATAATAGGGGTATATTGGAACCAAATTTAACCAGGCTGCTTGGGAGAAAAGATTATTAAATTTTTAGTGCGAGTATTTATATCTCAGAAATCAACAAAACTGCTACAAATCAAGATTTTTTTAATGTTTTGTTTATTCAGACTTCAGTTTACTATAGATCAAGCTTGTAAGTGTTTATGATAATGTTGTGTTTTGTTTTTAATTTTCAGATGATTTATCTGGATAATAATATTCACTTTATAAGATTTTTTAAAGGAAAATTCTTTGCAAAGGTTTATGAAAATGTAAATTATTAGTATCATTCATTAATTTTCTCTTCCAAAGTCTCTTTGTGAGACCAAGTTGACCCTGGACAATAGAAGGTTTAAGCCTCCTTTGCTGAAAAACTATCTAGAATGCATGAGTCCCTTTTCCTGCCTTTATAAGTGGAGTCTAATGAATATCATTACATCTCTGTGTGATGATGATGAGATGGATATATTAAGGTCTTATGGACCATCATTAAACATGTTAGTGATGAAAAATTAGGCAGAATGTGTCCAAGGATATAGTTGGAAAGTCTGATAATTATAAACTGAATTCATTTCCTTGGGTTGCAGAATGTCAGACCTTAACCACTTATGTGTTCTGGTTAATGGAGCTTATATTATATATTATGTAGCATAAATGCTCTTGGTGATGTTCTTTTTATGGTTTGAAGTACCCTGAAAGAAAAGCAGAAGTAGAAACTGAGAAACTACCTGACCACCCAAGGAAGTAAATACCTTCTTAGCGTCCAACTGAGGTGCCAGAAAGTTTCATCTGAAAACAGGAGTTGAAATGGAAGAGCCACTTATAAAGATATCTCCCTAAACCAAGGGAACACCTGCCTACTTAACAGAAAAATCCCCTTGCTCAGCTCCTCCCACTTGGGGTAGAGGTAGGAAGACAGAGATATGGGTAAAACCAGATTTGGAGAGGAAAATATCATAGACTTTTTCTTTGATTTTTTAGATACCAGAGGCTAAAGTCCTTCATTTGTATATCCTTCCTCCTTTATTACATTTCATTCTAATATGGTTAATTTTATACAACCAACAATTTTCTAAAAAAAAATTCCAAAAACAGCACGGCTGTTTGAATACATTAATATTTATTCATTAATTCAATTAATATTTATTAAATGTTTATTATTGGAAGCAGAAAAGGACTGTGCTATAACACTGTCATATACAAGCATATACATTATACAATTCATGTCCTCAGGGATCTTAAAGAGATAAATACATTAAAACAAAGAATTCTTTATACTTCTAATTTTAAAATTATAGTATAAAAATCTTCCTACTTTAATGATAATGACAATAATGATAGGCATTTACATGACATTTAATCTGTATTTCAAATGTTCTTCACAATAAATGAAAAAAAAAAAACTTTAACCCAGAGATAGAGCAAATGATTAACACAAGGTCTCCCATTTAAATAATGATGTTCAGGGAACTTGAACTAAGGTCATCTGTGAAGAAGCTTACTTAAGCTTGTCCTATGGCACACTGTTTTGTAAATGTGTATTTTTTTATAATGACTTTTAAAATAGAGTTAATAAGAATTTATTAATTGCTTCTAATATGATAGGCATTATGGTAATAGGCAAAAAAGGACAAAAATAGATCTTCCCCTCATAATTCATTGGTGAAACACACCATGCAAATGACTAAGTACAACTGCAATATAGAATAGGGAAAATTGGAGATGATCTTAGAACACAAGCACTAGCATTAAAGGTGACTAAAGAATACTTCTTGCAAAAAAAATGGGATTTTAACTGGAACCTGAAAGAAGCCCAGAAAGCCTAAGAAGGGAAGTAAGAAGGGAGAGCATTTCAGATATGGGGAATAGGTAATGAAAAAGTATTTTAAAATCAAGTGTCATAACAAGGAAGAGTAAGAAGGCCAATGCCAACAGATTACATTGTAGATAAAGGAAGTAGAGTGTAAAATGACTGGAAAGCTAGGAAGAGTCCAGGATAGAAAAGCTTCTGAATGTCAGAGAATTTTATATTTTACATTGGAGGGAACCATTAAATGGTGTAAGAGAGAAGGGATATAATGAAGTCAAACATATACTTTAGAAAAATAATTTTTGGTAGTTGAATGGAGGATGTATTGAAAGAGGGGAGAAACTTGAGTCCAAAAGATCAACCAGAAAGCTTTTGGTGAGAGTTTCCTTTGTGTAAGGCCTTGTGGTAGTCACTGAGGGACCACTTCCAGCTCTGCTAATGTGATTCTTGTTTTAAAAAACCTAAGGATGCAAAATCAAGATGATGGGGAGATGAAATTTCACAAGTGGTGGAAAAAGCAGTTTTTTAAAAATTATATTTTAAAAATTATTTCTCCATAATGTTATTGGGAGGAATCAAATAAAAGATCACAAAACTCTCTGTAATCCTTAAAGTTCTCTAGAAATGTCAACTATTATTTAAATTAAATTATTAAAATTATTAAAATTTAAAATTTAAAAGAGGAGATGACTCTTTTTTTAACCTTGGGCTCAGTTGGCCTGGTGTGAAACATTTTCTCTGACTCTTCTCTTTCTGTTTAGTCTAACTTTGCCCCACAGTTGTAATCTCCTTAGTGGGTTTTTCCCAGGCTTCTATTCTGCTGAATTGCATCTTTGTGTTTGAGAAAGAAAAAAAAAAAGCAAGATGAGCAAGATCTTCCCTATCTCTGCTGCCAACAGCATCTTTTCAATGTGTGAACTTTCTTATTGAACGCTTTTTTTTTTTAAAGACAGAATATAATATTGTATCTTAAGTAAAGGAGGTGGTTCAAGGATCACATAATCACTGATGAAGTATAGCCTAGTAGAAAGAAAATTAGGACTAGAATCCAGAAATTTGCTTCCCATTCAAATTTCATTAACTCACTATGTAGACTTGAGTGATTTATCTTTTCAGAAGCAGCTAGATAGCATAGCAGGCAAGATACTAGGCCTGAAGTAATGACGTTGTTATTTGATTGTTTCAGTCATGTCCAGCTCTTCATGACGCCATTTGGGGTTTCCTTGCCAAAGATACTGGAATAATTTATTATTTCCTTCTCTATCTCATTTTACAGATGAGGAAACTAAGGTAATAGAGTTATGTGCCTTGCCCAGAATCACACTTCTATCAAGTATGTGAACTCAGAATGATGCATCTTCCCAATTCCAGTCCTGGAACTTTATCCATTGTGACACTTAGCTGCCCATCTCTAAAAAAAGATACTGCCTGATCTCCATCTATCTCTTATCTTTCTCCTAAACTTCAATTCCACTTTTTCAGTTTCCTGCTTGAAATTTCTTTTTGCCCCATACACATAAGATCCAATATGAACAAAAGAACTGATAGGTTTTTATCCTCCCTTGAAAATCATGCCTGCTATTTCTCCATTTCTATTGACAATATCACCATTACTTTTAGATTTATAACCGAGGAGTCATTCTTAACTCTTCACTCTCACTTATTCTTCTTTTCTATCCAATCAGTTGCCAAATATCAGTGATTCCAGTTTCTAAATATCTGATGGTTCTGTTCTTTCTTTCACTGGGATTTGAATCCAAATTATTTTGGTTCTGAGGCTAGCTAGCAAACCTTTACTCACACTACTACTGCCCTGATGCAGGCCTGCATTATTTCTCACTTGGATTATTACAATAGCCTCCTAATTGGTCTCCCTGACATGTTCCACAAAGTTGCCAGATTGATATCCTTAAAGTGCAGATCTGACCATGATATGTCTCCCTTCAAGGAGCTTTACTGACTTCCCATTGCCATTAGGTTGAAATACAAATTATTTTATCATTTAATATTCTTTGCAATGTGTCTAGAAAATTTTATCATAATAAATATATGTTGTTATGCATATTGTATTTAATGATATAATAACATTCTTCACATTACAGCTAAAGTAAGTACTTTGTCCTTCCTCATAAGTGATATTCTATCATTTACCCAAATGCCTGCTTACAGTCAGGCTCCACATGCTCCACACTTTTCTTTTCAGCTTTGAATCATAGGCTTCCTATTTCTATCAAAGTTCAAATCAAGTTCTAAATCTTTCTTTTTTAAAATAATAACTTTTTATTTTCAAAGTACATGCAAAGATAGTTTTCAATATTTATTCTTGGAAAATTTTGTGTTCAAATTTTTTCTCCCTTACTTCCCCTCACTCCTTCCCTAGACAAAAAAAAAAAAATATTCTATTTTGTGTTAAACCTGTACAATTCTTCTATATATATTTACACATTTATTATGTTGCAAAAGAAAAATGAGATTAAAAGGGGAAAATGAGAAAGAAAACAAAAAGCAAGCAAACAACAAAAACGATGAAAATAATATTTTGTGATCCACATTCAGTTGCAACAGTCCTCTTTCTGGATGAAGATGCCTCTTTTTATCACAGGTCCATTGGAACTGGTCTGAATCACCTCATTGTTGAAAAGAACCAAGATCATCAGAATTGATCATTGTATAATTTTCTTGTTGCTGTGTACAATGTTATCTTGGTTCTATTCACTTCATTTATTAGCAGTTCATGTAAGTCTCTCTGGGGTTCTCTGAAACCGTTCTGTTGATCATTTCTTATAGAACAAAAATATTCCATAACATTTATATATCATAACTTATTCAGCCATTCCCCAACTGATGGGCATCCACTCAGTTTCCAGTTCATTGCCACTACAAAAAGGGCTGCTACAAAGATTTTTACACATGGGTCCTTTTCCCCAATTTTTTTATAATCTCTTTGAGATACAAGCCCAGTAGAAACACTTCTGGATCAAACATGTGCACAGTTTGATAATGCTTTGGGCATAATTCCATTTTGCTCTCCAGAATGATTGGATCAGTTCACAACTCCAACAATGTATTAGTGTCCCCGTTTTCCCACTTCCCCTTCAACACTGATCATTATCTTTTCTTGTCATCTTAGCCAATCTGAAAGTTATGGAATGGTACCTCAGAGTTGCCTTAATTTGCATTTTTTTGATCAATAATGATTTAGAGCACCTTTTCATATATCTAGAAATAGTTTTAATTTCTTCATCTGAAAACTGTCTGTTCATATCCTTTGACCATTTATTAATTGAAGAATGACTTGTCATTTGAGTCAATTCTCTATATATTTTGGAAATGAAGCCTTTATCAGAATCCTTGAATGTAAATATTTTTCTAGCTTTATGCTTCCCCTCTACTATAACTGCATTGGCTTTGTTGGTACAAAAATGTTTGAGTATAATCAAAATTATCCATTTTGCATTTCATAATACATTCTAATTGTTCCTTGGTAATAAATTCCTTCCTTCTTCATAGATCTGAGAAATAGGCTATCCTTTGTTTTTCTAATTTGCTTATAGTTTCATTCTTTATTTCTAAATCATGAACCCATTTCAACTTTATCTTGATATAGGATGTTAACTAAGTGTTGTTCAATGATCAGAAACCTGCTATTTTCCAATTTTCCCAGCAAATTTTGTCAAATAATGAGTTCTTATCCCAGAAGTTGAGGTCATTGGGTTTATCAAACATTAGGTTAAAGTTACTGTTTTAGTAGTTAGTTGATTCTCTAAGTATACCAGTAAATCATTTGCAAAGAATGATAATTTGGTTTCTTCATTACCTAGTCTAGTTCCTTTAATTATTTTTTCTTCTCTTATTGCTAAAGCTATGATTTATTATACAACATTGAATAGTAATGGTGATAGTGGGCAACATTGTTTCACTCCTGATCTTATCGGTAATGCTTTTAGTTTATCGTCATTATATATATATATATATATATATATATATATATATATTGTTGAATGCTTTTTCTGCATCTACTGAGATAATCATGATTTCTGTTAGCTTGGTTATTGATACAGTCAGTTATGCTAATAGTTTTCCTAAAAATATAAATCCCAATTGGTCTTGGTGTAGTATTCTGGTGATAATTTGCCATAATCTCTTTGCTAATATTTTATTTAAGATTTTTACATCAATATTGATTAGGGAAATTGATCTATAATTTTGTAGTTTTCTTTTTCTATTTTGACCTGACCTGTTTTAAATATCAGCAAATTTGTATCATAAAAGGAATTTGGTAGGAGCCCTATCAATTTTTTTCAAATACTTGGCATTGTATTGAAATTAATTGTTCTTTAAATGTTTGGTAAAATTCACATGTAAATCCATCTGGCCCTGGAGATTTTTTCTTAGGGAGTTGATTAATAGCTTGTTCAATTCATTTTTTCTAAAATGGGACTGCCTAAGTAATTTATTTATTCTTCCGTTAATCTGCAAAATTTATATTTTTCTAAGTATTAATCCATTTCACTTAGATTATGCTGCTAGGTCTTTTGGCTCCTTGATATTTGAATTTTTTTCTGGCTGTTTGTAGTATTTTCTTTTTGATCTGAAAATTCTGAAATTTAGCAATGGTATTCCTTGGTGTTTTCATTTTGGGGTCTCTTTCAGAAGATGATTGGTGAATTCTTTCAATGGCCATTTTACCCTCTAGAACATCAATTCACTTTTTTTACATTATGATTTTCAAGTAGCCTATTCAGTTTTAGATAGTCTCTCCTGGATCTATTTTTCAGGTCAGTTGTTTTTCTGATGAGGTATTTTACATTTTCTTTTATTTTTTATTTTTTTATTTTTTGTTTTGTTTGACTTTCTTGATGTCTCATTGATTCATTCATTTTCATTTGTTCAATCCTAATTTTTAGTGAATTTTTTTCTTCAGTTAACTGTTTTATGTCCTTTTGCATTTGGGCAATTGAATTAGTAAATAAGTTGTTTTATTTATTGGATTTTTTTTCCATTTCACAAATTCTGTTGTTCAATGAATTGGTTTCTTTTTCATTTTGCCAAAACTTAACTATTTTTAAGTTGTGATTTTCTTCAGGAAATTTCTATATTTCCTTTCCCAGAGGTCTCATTTCCTTTCCCCATTTTGCTTCTAAGTTTTTTATGATCCTTTTTGAATTCTTCCAAGAGACCCTTAAGAGATGAGAACCAACTTATATCACTCTTTGGGACTTCATCTAGAGATGATTTGCCCTTAGTGTCTTCAGGGCTTGAGCTCTGTTCTTCCCTTTCTCCATAAAAGCTATTTATGATAGCTTTTTTTTTCTTTTTTTGCTCATTTTTAAAGTTTGAGGCCTGTTCTTAGGGGAAAGGGCAGATTGTCCCAAGCTTCCTCTACAGACAGCTTCATGCTTGCCTGGAGCTAGTGCTGGTGGCTTGCTTTGTGTGCTAGGTAGGCATGGCCACATCTTACTTGTTACGCTGGAGTTCAGGGTCTCATTATTTGCCTTATGTAATTGTGTTGGAGGTCTCACAGATAATCTGCTGATCTATAGACTACTGAATCAATACAGAGTAGCCAATGCTGCTATATTTTGTCTAAGAAGTTCCCACTAGATTCCCCCAGCACAGAGGTCTCTCTGCCTTGGGTCTCCCTGCACTACATTGCACTGGCACTGGGTTGCAACACCCTGCCTCCTGCCTAATTGAGACACACCTTTCTTGAAGTTCATTCAAAATATGCGCTGCTGGAAATTTGCTACACTCTTAATAGTTGTTGGACCTGTTACTCCAAAACTTGTTCAGAGGCATGATCTGGTGAGGGAAGCCAGGAAGAGTTCCAGTTCCTGTCTATTCTTCTCATCTTGACTATGTCCAGCAAGTTCCACACCTTTCAAGGGACCATTATTTTCCCAGTTCTCCTTGTTACTTCCCTTTCACAATAATAATCAAAGTGTGGTACTTTTATTGTGTGTGAAGGCAATAGGGATAAATATTCTGTACTAATCTGAAAACATGCAGCCTTCCCCTCAAGAAAACATCTACAGTCAGGAACTGGCTCATATTTTATATTTTTCTCCAAAGTCTAACACAGTTCTTGGCACATAGCAAGGGATTAATAGATAACTGTTCACTGATCACTTGAGTAAATTTTAGTTCTCTCTTCAGTAAAAAGAGACTGATAGTATTTGTGGGACCTATAAGGCAGGATGATTATGAGAAAAGTGTTTTGTAAGCTTTAACACACTATAATGTGAGTTGTATTTATTGTCTACATTGTTCTACAATGTAGACATTGTAGAAAAAAATCAAAGATGAATAAGACACCATTTCTCTTGAAGCTTTCAGTATAATTAGGCAAAGAAGATACAGAGAGATAAATTACAAAAAAGTATACCAGTAAATGTGTAGAAAAGATAGAAATCCTATTGAAGATCTGGTTGGAAAGAATTAAGGAAGGTTTATAGGAGAAGATAATTTGGAAGTTTTGTCTTGAGGGATATATACTATATAAACATTGGTTTGAAACAATACATGTATGGAGGATGGAGTGACTAAAAGTGCAGTGTCAAAAAAGGTCAGGGTTTTGAACAGTATCATATCTAAGGTCTATTACAATGAAATTTCTTTAAGACAGAGGTATGTCTCACTAATTTTTGTATTTCATATGGTGCCCTATACTTGGGAGATTTTTAAATACTTATTTTAAAATGGTTGACTTAAAAGATGAATAAGAACTAAAAAATTTTAAAATAAAAATCATCTAAAAACTGTGCTAGGTAAGATGAAAATGTCATAGTTCCCATACTTAAAAAGGATCTGAAAGATGAGGCAGAGTAATAAGATTTAAAAATGGGAGTAATCTATAAGTGTCAGTAATGTAAAATCAAGGCACATTCAGTAAAACTTAAATGCATAAGTAAATAAATGAATCAATGTATAGATAAATTAATTAATAATCAAGTAAATAAATGAATAAATAAATGTCCTGAATATCTTCATTCCTCAATAGCATGAAAACTACTTGAAAAGTCTATTTTACTATTATTATTATTATTTATCTACCATCTTAAACAGAGTAGGCAGTTCAATGCATGTATGTTGAATTAAGTTCGACTTTGAGATTTCACAGTGAGATGAGCTTACAAACTTAATAAAGTCATGGATGAAGCCAAGATAAAATTAAAATTAGATTCCATTCAATAAATAAAATAAGTTAGCTATATGCCAGTAATTAAACTGAGGATTACCATCACAATAAACAAACAAACAAACAAACAAAAAAACATTTTAAGCACCTATTATGCGCCAGTACTTATTATGTACCATTTTGTATCAGGAAGACACTTCCCTAGAGACTCAATGATAATAGTGAGAAACCAAATAAGTGGTGGTTTTAATTCAGATTTTAGGACATCTGATTATCAGGCAAAGAAATATCACCTATCCTGGAACTAATATAGCCTTAGGCAAGTTATTAAAATCTTCTTCAGTTTCTTCATCTATAAATGGTAATAATAATAATAATAATAGCACCTTCCTTATAGGCTTGTTGTATTAAGATCAAATTAGATAATAATTGCAAAAATGCTTAACAGAATGCCTGGCACATATACAAATAGTAGCTATGATGATAATAGTGATGATGCGCTAGTAACTAGGCTAGATACTTGAGAAGCATTAACAAATAAATGAAATAGTCCTTGTCTTCACAAAACTTGTAATATATCAAGGGAGACAACACTTACATTAATGAGTATATACAGAATAAATACACTCTGTACAACATGAATACAAGCTAGTTAGGGGGAGCTTCCGGGATGTGTTGGGTCCAGCTCAAACTGGATCCTGAAAACAAATTGTGAAATTTTCACTGTGAGCATTTTTTTTTTCTTGAGGCTGGGGTTAAGTGACTTGCCCAGGGTCACACAGCTAGGAAGTGTTAAGTGTCTGAGACCAGATTTGAACTTGGGTCCTCCTGAATTCAAGGCTGGTGCTCTATCCACTGGGCCACCTAACTGCCCCCCACTGTGAGCATTTTTACCTTAGATATAGACAAAGATTACACAGCATCCTCAGCATATAGATTTTTTGATTATCAAGACATAAGAGAGGCATGTTAACTGTGTCTAACTATGAATATATCATTCATTAAACATTGACCAGCATATCCCTGGAGAAAAGGCTTTCTATATTGGGGGAATCAACAACAAATTCTTATAGAAGATGACAATGATCTGAGTCTTGAAAAAAGTAAGGGACTCTAAGAGACAGAGATAAAGAAGGCATGGGAGAGAGGTTATTTAGCTTTCTCTGTTTTATTTCTCAAACTTAAAATTGTGGGAATAGTCAGAAAGAGAGATAACATGGCCAAGTGAATAACCTTAGAGGCAGTGTGTCATATACAGAAGAAAGATATAATGAAAATAATATTACCAAAATTAGTGTGATAGTTTTGTGCATAATGGATTGGAAAAGATTGGCTCATGATTGAAATGAAGAAAGTCAATTGATCAACTATAATAAAAACTACAAATATGGTACTTAGCTACTGGATTAGGAGATAGTAGAAGGGGTCAGTCAAAGTAAATATATGAAATCATTGTAAAATAATAACAGTAAACAGTATTTTGTAACTGATTATATTATTGAGAAAAGGAAAGATTTAAAGATGACTCCCAAAGTCAATAACCTGAATGTTATCACATAATAGATCCTTAATAAATATTTTAATTGTATGTTTATTATAATGCCTACTTCAGAAATCCATTATTTTTTCCATATGTTCATTATCTCCATAGCTTACCCAGTGCAAAAACACTGCTCAGGAATATTAAACACTTGATCTTAATGAGTTATGGAGGCAAAAAACAAATAGACAAACTAACAAAACCAAAAAAAAAAAAATAGATTACATTGTGTCCAACATCCTAATGATAAACCTCTCCATCCTTGGCTATACTCATCATTTGAAGAAACATTGGACCAATACCAAAAGTCTTTCCATTTTAATGGCAATTAGTAAATTTTGTAGTACTCTGATGGCATGATTTAAAGTCATGGACATAGTGAAGTATCAGAGTAATAAAAATAAGAAATTGATGGGAAAAAATTGAAAGTTGATAAAGAGAAAAGATGGAACCTAACTTCAGTCAGATTTTTAAAAAAAAGAATATTTTGTCCTTTAATACTGATATTAAAGATGAGAGATTAGATATAGAATCAGAAATATATAAGATGTGATTAGCTAAATATCTTCTAAATTCTTTATCTTGGTATTCAAGGACTTCCATAATCTGGTTTCTATGTATAGATACAGACTTATGTGAGGTGAAGAACTTAGTCAAAATTCTAAGTCTTAGTCTAAATTCCTTTGTCTGGTGTTTGAGGTCTTCCTTAATCTGCTATTTTTGCTGCCTTCCACTTATTCTTCCATTCAGATTCCAGTATTCATTGTTTTCCCCATACACAACCTGCACTTTCCAATTTGTATCCCTGTGTTTGTGTCGTTATCTATAATAATCAAAATTTGAAAATATGGACAAATTAATGAATCTCTTGATGTTGGTAGTTATTGTGGTATCTTTCCTCTTTTAAAAAAAATTACCTACTGTTATTTCAAGATATAATTAGTCCCATTATGTTCAGGAAGCCATGCTTTGGCACAAAAATTTTTAAGTGAATAATAGCAACATTGTAAAAATAAATGATTTTGAGAGACTTTAGAAGTCTAGCCAATGCAGTGATCAACCATGATTCCAAAGCACCAGTGATGAAGAGTGTAACCTATCTCCTTTCATAGAGGCAATGGGCTAATATGCAGAATGAGATATTTTAGGAGTTAGGGATTTAATTTCTTTGTTCATGCTTACATGTTACAAAAGTTTTCTTTTCTCTCTTTTTTTCTAGTGCTAGGGAGAAAAAGGGGGAGAAACGGAATAAGCATTAAACTAGTACCAAACTGTATGCCAGGTTCTGTACTAAGTGCTTTATAAATATTATCTCACTTGATACACAAAAATCTCTGAAAGGTAGGTGCTGTCATCATCCTCATTTTACAACTGAGGAAACAGGAAAACAGAAGTTGTGCCTTACCCAAAGTTGTACAACTTGTAAATTTATCAAGATTTGAATTCAGGTCTTCCTGACTCCAAACTCAGCTCTCTTTCCATTGTGCCTAATAACTGGGGGAAAAAAAGGAAAAACATGTTAGCAAAACTAAACCAAAAAATTGACAGTGAGGCAATACATGACTTATTTATAGGTTTACAATGTTTATAGGTTCATATATAATAGGTTTGTAGGTTTATGTATAAATAGGTTTATAGGTTTACAATATAAAACTTAAAGACACCTTATGAGCCATCAATTCAACCTCCTTATTTTATAGATAAGAAAACTAAGGCTGATACAGGTGGAAAGAAAAACCAAGAATGTTGCACAACTAGTAAATTTCTGAGGCAATATCAGAACAAGTATTTAGTACTTTAGGTCCAGCTCTCCATCTATTGTATGATTCAGTGTTGACTACTCTTCTCCTTATCCAATGAAGGTCCCTTTTCTCTATACTTCTCTGGGACCAAATTTGGTCACTACAATTATAGACGGTTTAGCTTTGTGGGTTTATTTGTTTCACCAGTTGAATCCAACTTGTGGAAATTCTTTAGGTTTATTGTTTTTGTTTCTGGTTTTTTTTTTTTAACTTTATTCTACATCACTTTGAATAAGTTTTTTCCCAAAAATTCTTCTTGAGAAATGTTCTAAAATTTCATATATTCTTCACTTCTTATCTTGTAGTAATATTCTATAATATTCATGTAACAAGATTTTCTTAGATAATCTTTGTATAATGAGCATCTAGTTTCCAGTCTTCTGATATCACCAAAAGAGGACATCTATGAACTTTTGAGTGCGTATTGTACCTTTCTTTTTACACTTGGCCTCCTTGGTGAACAATCTGGGTAGCTCTAAATGAGACATTTTTGACTAGATAATTTTATGGTCCTATCTAGTTCTAAATAATATGGCTATATTTTGTTCTATAGTTTTATTAATGGTGTGGGAAATAATGTAAAAATTGCCTAGATTTGAAACCTTACTTGCCTATTTACCAAATTAATTTCTCTTTTGGTCATCAATTCTACAAATTAGAATTAAAAATTGTAAGTCTCCTAGTGTTTTAAACTCAAGATGTCTAATACCAAATTAATTCTCCCCCCCAATCCATCCCTTTTTCCAAACTTCCTTATTATTGTTGGATATCCACCATCTTCCCAATTACTCAGTACAAAAACATCACATCCTCAATATTTTTCACTCTCTCCTCCATATCCAATTAGCTAAGACCTATCATTTCTGTCTTTGTCACATTTGTCATATAAGCTCCCTTCTCTCTCTGACATTGCTACCACCTTGGTAGGCAAGGGGTCTCCCTGTCTCATCTTTCCCTTTCCAATCCAAACTCTACTTAGCTGTCAAATTGATCTTCTTTTTAGGTCTAAGATGATGTCATAACCTATGCCTCTATTCAATAAATTCCAGTGAAATCCTTCTTACTTCAATTCAACAGTGGTCAATGGTTTAGAAAAGATTAATTTACATGCCATTTCTTGGGTAATTCTTGGGTAATGCAATGCCAAGAAATGTCCAGATTGTTCTCATTCCACAGTCCAATAAAGTTTTGCTTAAGATTCTACAAACTAGATTTTAGCAATAGTTTAACCCAGAATTACAAGAAGAAGAAGCTGGTTTTCAAAGAAACAGAAGAATTAAAGACAAAATTGCCAACATTTGCTGGATTATGGAGAAAGCAGTTACATAGAAACATCTGCTTCAGCTTTATTGACTAAACTAATGCCTTTATCTCTGTAGATCACAATAAAATAAGGTCAGTTCTCAAAGAGATGGGAATATCAAAGTATCTTGCTTGTCTCTTGAGGAACCTGTATGTAGGTCAGGAAGTAACAGTTAGAAGTGAACACAGAATAATTATTTCTTTAAGATTGGAAAAGCAGCACAACAATGCTATATGTTGTCACCTTAGTTTTTCAACTTAGATGCAAGGTATATCATGTAAAATACCAGACTGGATGAATTAAAAGTAAGAATTAAAGTTGTAGAAAAAATATCAATAGATGACACCACTCTTATGGCAGAAAGTAAAGAATAACAAGAATTATTTTGATGAGGTAAGTAAGTGACTATAAAAATGGCTTAAATCTTAACATCAAAAAAAAAAAAAATCTTAGCAACTGCTCTTACCACTTCCTAGCAAATAGAGGGAGAAGAAATAGAAGTAGTCTTGGGTTCATAGATTCCTGCAGGCAGTAAATTCAGCCAATAAAATGAAAAGATGCTTTCTTTGTGAAAGAAAAACAATGGCAAATCTGGACAATATACTAAAACATAGAGATACCACCTTGACAACAAAGGTCCATATAGTCAAAGCTACGGTTTGTCCATGGTAAGGTATGATTGTGAAAGTTAGAACATAAAGAAAGAAAACATCAATTTTACAGAATTGATGTTTTTGAATTATGGAACTAGAATGCCTTTTAAGAGTCCCTTGGATATGAAAGAGATTAAATCAGTCAATATCAAAAGAAATGAATTCATCACTGGAAGATCAATTACTGAAGATGAAGTTTAAGTAATTTAAACACATAATGAGAAAGAGCTCATTGGAAAAGACTCTGAAAGATTGAAGGCAAAAGGAAAAGGGAACAGAGGATGATATAAATGGATAGTATCATGAAAATAATGAACATGAACTTGGACAGACTTCAAGTAGAGGATAGAAGGGTTTGAAATGCTCTGGTTCACCAAGTCACAAAGAGTTGGGTACAACTGAACAACTGCACCAAACAAGAAAATGAAATATTTATTCTTTTGATTCTGGGAACGTTCATGGATTGTTCCTTGTTCCAGCAGTCTCTGATTATATAATTTACAAAAGTAGGATGTGATTAATGGACCAAATCTAATACAGACCTTAAATGTTTTATGGAATCAGGGAATAAAGAGTAGTAAAAGTGGCTTGGAGCTGTTAAGAAAGCGCTTGAGGAGAAGGTGATTCTTGAAGGGGTATTTATAAAATAGTAGCACTTAGAAAGATGGTTTGTAATATAAGTAGGATATAATAGAATAATGATAGATTTTAAGTTAGAAGAGATATGAGGTCAAATTCTATCTCCAACACTCATGAACTAGTGACAATGGACTAGTCACTTAATTTTTCAGAGCCCATTTCCTCATATATAAAATAAAATCATCATAATAAAAGACAGAATGGCTTGTAGATAGAGTCAGACCAAGAGTAAAGAAGACCTAACTCAAATACTATATCTGATATATTCTGCTGTGCACTCCTGGACTGAGGAACTTCTCAGGGACTGGGAAACTTTCAAAGATAATAAATTAAAGAACAATTGATAACCTGCCTTCACAGAAGGAGTTGCCAATACTAACAAAATCACAAGGAGAAGAGAAAAGGAGGAAAGAAAGGTAGGAACATTTTACTCACTGGATTGTTATAGGATAAAAGAAGGCAATACATGAAAATGCTTTACTAATATTAAGTGATATTTAAATGTTAGAGAGGTATTATTGGATAGCAAAATTTACATGCAAGATTGAAATAAAGAAGACAGGTTCACATTCAAAAAGTGATGCTTAGTAACTGGGAGGCAAGAAACAAATACTTGATTTCTTTTATGCCTTAGTGTCATCTACAAAATAATATGTAATCTACTAAACAGGATTCTTGCAATAAATTCTAAGGATATATGGGTTATTATTTTCTTCTCTCCAGATATTAGTGCTTCTCTCTAAGAGAAAATCACTTTTATTTTATTTATTTGGCATAGGCTTTTCTACTTTCATGTTATGGTAGCCTAAATCACTGGACTTGGAGTTAGAAATCCTAGTATTCAAATTAGGTATGCCTCACACACTAATTGTATGACTTAACCTTTTTTCTAAATTCCTCCATGTGTAAAATGAGGATAATTAAGGCACCTATCTTTCAGGGTTCTTGTGAGGAGAAAGTAAACCTTAAAGTCCCATGATGATGGAGAATATTTTATTTTTGCCTTGGTAATCCTAGCATAAGCTTACCATAGTACTTAGCATCTAGTAGTGCTCAAGAAATACTTGTTTGATCTTGTTATTCAGTTGATTATTAACCACCTCTCTGGAAGAATGATAGCAGTACATCTTAGATTTATGGAAAACTGCATTAGATTAGAACTCAGTTGTATATGCAGTCAAATTAAGGTATAGGTAATTCTAATTAGTACCTTTTTAGCAATCACTCTTGCCTTGTTGAAATTATTTACCTTTTGTAATCACTGATTCGAATTTACTTATAACATTGTTCAACCCAAAAAACTTCAGTATTTGGATAAATTTACCAAGTTCTACACCAAGGACGCTCCAAACATTTGTTCTTGAAGACCAAATTGAACTTTTAAAGCTATGGATGTACCTCCACTTATACACCATCTCATATTCATTGTTTTACTTAATCTTGAAATACCCCATATCAGACATTTGAGATTTTGCATCCCTCTCTCCTCCAGTACCTCCCTAGGTGATTCAGGATTTAGAGTATATGTAGAGCATCTTGTATCTGGTAAATGATGCAAACTCTTGCTCCAATACTTTGTTCATTTGAAATAATAAAATAGAAAATTTGAGCACCACAATCTGAAAGTGACCTTTGCATTTTTCTCTCTAAACATTAAGTTCAGGTTTGTGAGGTGTATGATAAACAAACATATCATCTGGAAGACAAGAATTTTCTTCTGTAAGGCTTTCTGAGCTCTTCTTCCTTTAAGAATCTTATAAGAGATGAAGATATTTTTGTTTTTGCTAGAACATCAACATTAAGTTTTTGAGAGTGAAGGTACCTTTGCTAAGTAGATTTTTTTTTCTAAAAAGGCAATAAAAAGACAACAGTTTTAAAATATTTCAGTTCATCCCCGGGCATTACCATCTGCCTTGATATAGCCCTCTCTGGACCACCTGGCTTTACCATCTGCCCTGTTACTGAACCCTCCAGCTATCAAGATTTGCCATCTGCCTTGACACTGTAACCTAAGGATTCCTGGGCCTTGGCATTAATTTGGCTGAAGCACTGTAAGGACCACTAGATCTTTCCACCAGCTCTGTAGATGCACCCTCCTCTAAGTTTTGACTACCCAATTAAAGTAGGAGCCCTTTGAAAGCAAAGATTGTCATACATTTCTATTGGTGTCCTTAGAAATTAACACAGTACTTAGAAATTGGAATTGTTCTAGCACTCATTCATTTCTCGTACTCAATGTTGGTTTGGTGGGACATGTGTATTAAAGTCAGTCATACAATTGTCAGCCCACAATTATTTCAGACTTAATTAATCAAGGATCAAAATATTTCTAATTTTTTTTTTTGCCTTCCCTCTCCATTGTGTCTATTTGCTACCTATTTTATTGTCCCTTTGCCCTTCAAAAGACCATGAAGTTCATAAATGTCAATGCTACTCCTGATAAGTATTGCTAATAGACATCAAATGTGAAATATGCTAGATTTTAATGAGAGAAAAATAATTGTGGCTAAAATGTGGATTGTGGTCATGCAAATTATTTTTGTCAGATAAAAGATCAGTAAAAGTTAATTGTAGCATCTTTGGAGGGGGGAAGTTGATTAATGTAAATAGCACTAGGTTTAAAGGCAACAGACTTGGATTTAGGTCAAAGACACAAAGGTTTTGTATCCTTGGAGAAGTACTTTTAAATTTCTGGATTCCAGTTTCACTATTTGTAAAAAAGAAAATAAAAGTCTTGATAGATGTCTACTAAAATCTTTTTTTTTTAACTTTATAAGCCTATGAGTTCAGTAATTTCTATGGAGCAATTTTATGCCCTTTCCTTTTATCTTTTGTGCAACTTCTTTGATCCAATTCAATTCAATAAACATTTATTAAGTTCCTATATTGTGTCAGAAGGTATCCAAAAAGACAGTCCCTACTCTTATAGAACTTACAATCTAATGAGGAAGACAACATGCAAACAAATTTATGCAAAGCAAGCTGTCGTTGTTTGCCCTTCATTTTGAAAAGGACTGATAATATTAGGAAGTGATGTCTTCACTTGCATGTGAATTAGATTTAAGTGAGGCAAATTTACTCTCTCTTCCAGAGTCATCAAAGTCCAGTGACAAGACAAAAGTCAAGATAATGGTCAATGACTCTAGATACAATAGATAATTTATGTCACCCAACTCACATCTGTAGTTCTAAGAAACAGAGGCCAAACTCTAGTATAACCATTTCAATGGATTGAGTAAACCAGATTAAGGGTAATTTACAGGGTTAAACCCATCATTGAAATAGAGAAATGTCTATCCAAAGCTAAGGGAAGTGTCCAAGTGGCAGAATGGGAAATTTGTTACAGATTACAGGGGAAGAAATGAACAATAAATATGTCTGGAGTGGGGATCTTTGAGAATCTATGGATAGAGGCAGCTAGGTGAATAGAGTACCAACCCTGAAGTCAGAAAGACGAGTTCAAATTTAGTCTCAGGTACTTAACACTTCCTAGCTATGTGACCCTAGGCAAATCACTTAATCCTAATTGCCTCAGGAAAAAAAAAAAAAAAACTGAGAATCTATGGATACATAATAACAATAATGAATTTTACTGATTTTGTTTTATTTGATCTTCACAAGAATAATGAAAGGTAGATGGTATTCACTTCATTTTTACATCTGTAGAAACTAAAATTTGCATAATTTAAATATATTGTCTAGAAACGTGCAAAAGGTAAGTATTTGAGGGAGGATTCAAATTCAGATTTTCATTTTTCCAACATTCCACCCATTATACACCCATTATATTTAATTTGAAATCTACAAAATCAATTGTTGGAGATGCTACAGAGTATTTTTTAGGCATACATTGGTCTAGAGGGCCCCTGAGAATTTTTGATTCTTGAAGGTAAGGATGATTTTATTTCTAATTTAGTCTAACTGGGGTCTCACATAGTCTTGTACATAGTAGGTCCTTAGTTCATGTTGTTGAATTATATTTGATTGATTACATACCAGAGAATTTACATTGTGCTTTAACATTTTTAAATTAACTATTTCAGCATAGACTGATGGAAAATTAATAGTAAAATCCTTATTATGATTGAATTGTTTTAGGAAGATATATTACAGTTCTCTAAAGTGCCTGAAGTCTCTGAGAGTAGTTTATATACTTTCAAAAATAGTTTCAATGTTAAGGCTGGATGCAAATTTTCTTTGATTGATGTAAAACATAATTCACCTGAAGCTCATCACCCATTTGACATTCAAGGATCTACCACAAAGAGAAGTTGTGTTAATGAAATGAAGCCTGGAAAGCTTTTATGCATTGTAAAATCATTGGGGCATCAGAAGATCAAGGAAACAAATAGAATCCTTAGAGAATGAGGTGGTAAAATATTTCTCTTATCTTCTCTACCTTTTACCCTCAAGAGCTTCCGCTGAGCCAGATTGAAAACAATTTTCAGTCTCTATCCTTCTTTTTCTCCAATATGTCTCTTGACATTCTCATCATCATCTCACCCAACTCTCAAAACCACTTTCCTCTCCTGATATCTGCAAAATAGAATGGAATGAAATTCCTTTAAAAGTATAGACACCATGTTCTGCTTAAACAAAAAACTGCCTACTAATTATTCAGTTTCTTGCTTGTCTTTTCTTTATGTTTAGCCATCAGAACATATCTTTTAACATACATTTCAAGAGGCCAACTGAAACAAGAGGCCAACTGAACAAAATATTGATGAGTTCGTATAATACCCTGTTCTTCATGATCTCTAAGGACCAAAGAGTATGCATCATTTTCAAGGCAACTCTCATAATAATTGTCATTATTATCATTGACCTTCACATAACTCTGAAAAATACGCAAAGCACTTTATACACATTGTCTCATCTAAGTTTAAAAGCAGCCTTGTAATGGAGGTAAAATGCTCATTTCTTTCTCTATTTTAGAGATGAAAAAACTGAGGTTCAGAGAAATGAACTGATTCATCTGTGGCTATAAGCTATTGAATTCCAAAGGCAGACATTAAAAATGAGAAGGTAGTCCATTGCATCCTGGACCATTGTTAATCATCTTCACTTTTGTCTTGCCATTGGACTTTGATAACTCTGGAAGGAAGAGTGAGGTTGACAATTTTATGCAATTCTTCCTCAGTTCCAATTCAGGCACAAGTTAAGATGTCCTCCTCTGACATCACTGGTTCTCTTTGAAATGAAGAGCAAACAACATGTACTAACTATGTTGATTTCTGAGTACTACATTGTAGAGATGCAATTGATAGGATTCAAAATCAATATACTGTACAAAGTAGGCATATAATAGAAATGTTGTTTGATGAGTGAAAGTATCTAGAAATGATTTCTGTAAATAATAATATTGTATTATCTCCCTATGTGCTAGTACAAAAAAACTGTGTGGTAGTTTTTCTTATGAGAACCAAACTTGTAAAAAGCATGGCTGTTTGCCAAATGGGACCGGAAGAGGAGATTGAGAGACTTGATAAAATCACCTTCAAAGATCAGTCTGAAGAACTTCAAAGCAGGGCAGACTTTCTGCAGTACAACTTGCCTTTCTATTGTAAATGCTCTTTCAGAAGTTTCCCAACTTTGTACTTAATATCTTTTAAAGGCCACTGTTATTTCCTTGTAGGTCATTCCATGAATGATCTCTTAATCTTGAAAAATACTTTTTAATTATAGGAAATAGCAAGAAAAGGAAAAGTCTTAGTCATTTATCACCTTGGTTGGAGGTTTCCTCTCAGTCCCATGCTTCTTTCATCATTAGTTGGCCACAGTCACAAAGGAATTACTATTTAATGATTAGTGGTAGTCTCTGATGGGTGTCTAATACTGAGAGGGTTTCCCACACATGGCCTGGTTTTGCAATATATTTCATGAATGAAGATCAGACAGTTTTCAAGCTCCATCTGACAGTCCATGGAAATTTCAACAAAAGATGACTTGAAACTAGCTACTGGAAAAAGAGTGCTAAATTTATTGTCATAGATCCTGAGTTGAAATTCTGAATCTGTCACTTACCAACTATGTGACCTTCAATAATTCACTTAACCTCTGAGTTAGAGTTTTTTGTTCATCTGTAAAATGAAGGCTTGGACTCTATAGTCTCTGGGGTCTTTTCCAGCTATATATCTATGATTTGAAGCATTCAGTAAGTCAGAGAATCCATAATTTTATGACATGGAATTCACTAAATTGATCTAGATTAAAATCCCTCTTTATATTAAATATAACGATTCATGAGTTGCTAAACCAAAAAAAAAAAAAAAAAAGATTCATTCTCTGAGGCCAATATTCTGTCAAAGAAACTCTATAAACTTAGCAAGATAGATCAACAAACATAGAGTCTGTCTCTGTGTCAAAACATATTCAATCCAACAAAAAATATTTAAGTGCCTGCTATGTCTATTTGTAGGACATTCTGCTAGATGCTATGAGGTGAAAAGGAGGAAGAAAAAAAAAGGAAATAACTATTCCCTAACTTCAAGGACCTTATATTTTACTTGAAGTATTTCCAGCTTTGTAGAATCTAAACAGTAATTGAGGTCTACCCATATTCCCTTAGGGAAATTCTAGTCATTCCAAATCTATAAAACAATCTGAGTAAGACTATGGTGGAGGAATTGTGAGTAGTAAAGATTAAATTAAAAGTTTAGAAAATGAAAATAACTTCCCTCACAATTCATCCAGCTACCTTCCTGCCTTCCTTCCTGCCTGCCTCCTTTCTCCTTTCTTGCCTTCCTTTCTTCATTTTCCATGAAGGGACCTCTTCTTGAAGAAATCTTTAAGAACAAAATCCCTCATTTGACAGAAAAGGAAATTGAATTTCAGAAAGAAGTGACTTGTCCAAAGTCATATAATAACGGAGCTAGATTTCTAATAAAAGTCTACATATACAACTAGTTAAGAAGTATGAG
This sequence comes from Sminthopsis crassicaudata, assembly GCF_048593235.1. Classification (NCBI taxonomy): domain Eukaryota; kingdom Metazoa; phylum Chordata; class Mammalia; order Dasyuromorphia; family Dasyuridae; genus Sminthopsis; species Sminthopsis crassicaudata. The sequence goes on from NC_133617.1 coordinate 103,267,999, forward strand.
TTGAGTATTTAATGTAGATTACTGCATCCTGGACCATTGCTAATCATCTTTATTTTACCGCCACCATCAGAGTTATGAACTTGTCTATCTTTAGCTCCAACGATGCAAATAGTATTTTTACAAACTTAGAACAAGAAGTTTAAAACATATAGGATGAAGAGGAGTTCAATTGAGGGAAGAGATAAATATATTCATCTGGTTAGGGATAAAAATCATTTGTCATGATATCATGAACATATTTCTAGAGGGGTAGAAAGTAGGGAGGCTCACTGAACTTGTGATCACTGGGGTAGAAAGTTCTTGATATTCTGATTTTAGCTGATACTGCTTATTAAATCTATGATAAATCCAGCTGTATCTTTCTTTTTGAGAAACTACAAATACTGCCAGCAGTGCTTTTTAATTTTCTTTCTTTCTTCTTTCTTTTTATTCCTTCTGAGTCTCAGTGCTGTGCTATATAGGCTCAATTACTCCACTTGAGTTATGGCTCTGCTTAGCTGGGCTGATTCTTGTGCAACAGGCCAAGTTTGTTACTGGGACTAAACTTAAAGTTTTTGAACCTTGATAAGACTTATAAAAATATAGACACCAGTGACAAAATCCTTAACAACCCATGACTAAATCACTATTCTGATGCTTCAATAAGCATCAGAATGATTTTAGAGATGGGAAATATATCTTTTGTCTGTGAGCCAATTCAATTAAAATCAAAAGACCCTCATAATTTAGGCATATGTATATATACATATATATATATATATATATTCAAATATATATTCATCTTTCTCCCTCTCTCTCTCTCTATATATATACATATATATGTATATATAAATGTATGTGGTTCCCCACATATAATTGTGTAGAGTATTGCTTTGTCTACACATGTGCATAATTATTTCTTTTTTTTGAAATCTTTATTTGTTCTATAATTTCAATAAACATAATTGGAAATTAATAAAATGCTGTTTAGTTGAATCTTTACACAAAATGTTGGCATTTGATGACCTAAGTAAACATGCGACCCCTTTTATTTAAAGAAACTCTCAAACTCACCTTTTTTTGATGGAGATTCTTATATGTATTGCAAAATAATTTTTAATTGAATTGTGTAGTTTTAGCTCAGATCATGATAGCATACTGAGATCTCTTTATTAGCATATTCCAACAATGTGGCCTTTAAAATTATGTCCCTATTCTTAGAGGAAATTCTTAAGGAAGGCAAGAAAGCCCATTCCGAAAGAAAAAGGAAAGAAGACAAAAGATAAAGAATACTGGGTTGGTTCTTTTTCTTCCTTCAGGACATCTTGATGCCAATTTAAGCTCAAACATTAAAACCCAAACTGCTTGATTTCCTTCCCTTTGTTATCTTCCTATCTTTCTGAAGCATCATCACCTAGCCTCCCCAATCCCCAAATTTTGAAGTTCAAAGACACCCCAATTTTTCATGGTCTTTCATCCCATTGAAAACCTCTGACTTTTGTCATGTCCTTTGACCTCTGGCTCCATTGTCATACAATATAATATAAACAGGAATTGTTTTATTAATATCAATATATTCTCAATATTTAGTGTTGTGTATTGTACTAATGGTCAGTGCTATACCTCAGATTTTAACTTCTCCATTTGTCTACTATAATCACTTAAAATATATAAATAAGGGCCCTCTATCCGAAGATGGAATGAATATAACAAAGTCATATAAAATGAATTTTATTGGAGTTATAGAAATCTGATCAAAAGGGCTTAAAATGAAAGTAAGTTGGATAGAGACAAATAACCCTATGTATCTCTAAAAGCCTTATGCTTACCATAGAGCTTGTAAGAAGAAAAACACTACTAGTGATATTTCAAAATTACTGAGATAAAATCTAGGAAAAGATTCAGCAATAAAATTCATGATTTCAGAAGTGTATATACAAATCCATGAAGCATGGGTAACAAGAAATACAAGCCAAACATGTAATTTTGACCTTGTAATTATCACAGAGATTTGTCAAGATGAAATCCTATGAGAAGAATATGGCTCTGAAATTGTAATTCCAAAGAAACAAGATATGTAAAAGGATGGAGAAGAATAGTATCATATATTAAAGAGATATACTCATGTTAGGAAATTTAGGTTGGGTGGTTGGTTGGTTGGTTGGTTGTCCGTTGTACTCAAAGAGGAAAATATGGTATCTCTGGTTGAAAATATAATATCTTTCACTGTGGTTGATAAGACCAATGTGAGCTCAGAAAGCTCCACCACATGTCATGCACAAATAGTCCAAATGCACATTTGGAGTGGAGATACCTCCAAATTTGAGCATCTCACATTTATTTTGAGCTTCTGCAATTCTGCTTTGCTCATGGAGCACAGGGCCTGTTTTGATGTGGACATACCATGATGGGCAGTCCTGTGTTAGTGTCTCTTGTGTCTCACAATTGATTTCAACATTTTTCAGAGATCTTGAGAGTATACTTCTTCCATATAAGTTCTTGCCTTGTGTGACACAGAAGATAGAAGCATACTAGCAAATATGTGAGGGAAGAACAAAGAAGGCAAAACCAAGGGGATTTTTTCATCAAAATACACTAGAGATCAATGAGATCACAACCCTGTCATGGATATGAAGAGATTAAGGATTTCAATTATCCAGAAATCTAATGGTACTTTTTCTTCTATTCACATCAGAACAACTAATAGCTTTCTTATATACCTTAATAGTTTACAATAAAGAGTAAGTAGAGGAAGAAGCAGGGATAGAGAGCTTAGAAATAAGAAATTTTTAAATAAAATGATGATTCTGTTAACATTTTTGGCAGAAGAACAGAGAAAAGCTGAGTACAAAGTAATCCATTAAGGACTCATAGACTTCAAAGCGCTCAGAAAAAATAAAAATATATGTACTAAAAGTCTAAAGAAGAAGCCAATCCAAAGAGGAATAATATGAGCAATTTATTAAAGGCAGTAATGCAATTAATAAAGAACCCATCAACCAGTTTGATTAGAAGATTGAAACAAAAACAGGTAATGGAGAATCACTATAAAAATATGACCCGGGCGTATGAATATCAGAAATGTTAAAGCTCAGAACAAACTGAATTAGGTAAAAAGAGGAAAAGACAATAAAATGTGTGTGCATATGTGTATATGTGTGCATACATATGTATGTATGTGCAAGTCCATACCTGCTATATTAGGGAAAAGCATAGAACAAAAAAAAAAAAAAAAAAAAAAAAAAAAAAAAAAAAAAAAAAGAAAGAAAGAAAGGGACCACTATTTGTGAAGAAAGGGCTCTATGATAGTAGTGCTCTAAAAATGGAAGAGGTACTTGATTTTAACTTGTTTTCTGATTTTATTTCAATTTTTCTACTTACTAGGATAGTCTTTGGATTGGAAAAGAGAGAACAGAAATGGCAAATGAGATGATAACTCATGATAAATAAAACAAGAGAATTCTTAGTTCATGTCAATGAATTCAACCTACCAAACGTACATGAATCATATTTTCAAGGATCAAAAGACATAGCAGATATGATTGCCAAGTTTCCATTATGGACCTCTAAAATATCATGGAGAGTTGTATAGGACAAGGTTGGAGAAGGGAAGTGTGGTTTTGTTCTTTAAAAAAGTATTCAAGAAGGAAGAGAGAATAATTTACAAGCTATGAGATAATGGACTGTCTTAATTCCTACAAAAAATGCATAGCATGTATTTGTAATGAGGGTCAAATCCAGAATTTTAAGCATTCATTTATGATAATATGTTTTTGATGAATATACCAAGGAGGAACTATATAAAAATCAAGCATTTATTTCTTTTAAAAAGTAACAAAGTAAATATATAAAATCAAGCAATAGACTCAGTCTCAACATATCCCCACCAGTTAAATGTATTTTACATAAATTGCCATGCTAAAGGGGGAACAGTTGTGCTTCAGTTAGAATACTGACAATTTTCTCTCCTTTGCAGATACTTACCTCTGACTTTCACAGATCCTTTGCTACAATTTTATAGTTCCCCCAGCTACTACCACAATAGTCTGGCTGGAGCAGCTATTGCCTCTAGTCCAACCAAATACCATTATATTAGGCATGCTGTTTGCTGCTTTTCAGAGGAAGAGAAGTTATAGTTCCATTTCATTTTTTTGCACTTTCTTCTGAAGCTTTCCTCTGTCACTGCAAGCACTTTTTGTTTTGGAGTTTTTGTTTTGTTTTTATTTTTCCAAGAATTGTAAGATTACTTTTTGTGAGACTACTCCAGGACAACATACCTCAGAACAAATCAACACATTTTCTACTCTTTCTAAAAAAGTGATTTTCATACTATACCAGGCTGTTGTTCAAAAGAGTCCCTTTGGTGTCTGCCAAGAATGTTCTTATACTTTTTCAAAGTTGAGATTTCTTTGTCATATGCATTATTCCAGGCAAACGGGACAGGTACTGCTATGCTATTCTGAAATTTTAACCTGCAATCTACTATCTTCTAACCCCAAAAAATAGGGTTGGGGGAGATAAATCTTCAAAATATCTGTATAAATTGTTAAATCATTCTCAAAATCTCACAGCTATTTGTACAAAATGTTGTTATATCTCAAAACAATAAAAGTTACTATGCTTACTCACTGCTCCCAAAGGAAAAAATCCTTATTATCTGGTTGAAACAAGTAGATTTTTTTTCCTTGCTCATTCAACAGTATAGACTGTGATTTTTCCTTTTTTATGGTCCAATATACATGATTCTATCTTTTTACAAGCCACAAAATGATAAATCTTTTTGAGGCTAAGAAAAAACATAGATAGTACTTCACATTCATCATCATCCTCTAAACATCTATCATAAGAGCTACAGAAGTTTTTTGAAGTTTTCATTAACCTGAAGATACTAGAATTTAGTGGATTACAAGGTCACCATAGATCAAAATTGTGATTTTACAGCCAGATGAGTTAATGCAAAGTCAGTTTGTATTAATAAAGTAATCAGTGTTCAGGATAAAGGAGGTTATAATTAACAATATACTTTTCTCTGGTTAATCCAATCCTAGTATACCAGGTTCAGTTCTAAGTACATTTTAATTCATACTTTGCTTAAACTAGAGGTTGTTCAAAAGAAGGCAACAAGAAAGATGAAGGACATCTCTTAATATAATACCCTAAGAGACTTGAGAGAAGAAATTCATGATGTTAACCAGAAAGAAAGAAAACTGAAGTGTAGGAAGAATGGGGGAGAGCAAACTGCTGTATAATAATTAATAGATTTATCTCTTAAAGACCAGGCCTTAAATCAAAACCCATCTGATTCTAATTGGCCACTAATAGGTACTAATCCAAGCTTCATTTGGTCATTGTTTGGGTCCTGATTGACCGAATAAATGGCCAGAAACCCTGAGGGTCTTTCCCTTCCAGATTTATCTATCTATCATCTATCTATCTATCTATCTATCTATCTATCTATCTATCTATCTATCTGTCTGTCTATCATCTATCTATCTGTTTGTTTAATTATGTAGATTTGTTTTTGGACTAGGTGAAAGAGTGAATTATTTGCTTCAATTGCCACGTAGTATTAATCACTGAATGGGTGCAGCCTCGGTCAAATTGAGACCTGTTAAAGACCTTACCTTTAAAAAGTCAAGGTCTTGTATGTGCCAAAATGTTTGTGGCAGCTCTTTTCATAGTGGCTAGAAACTGGAAGATGAATGGATGTCCATCAATTGGAGAATGGTTGGGTAAATTATGGTATATGAAGGTTATGGAATATTATTGCTCTGTCATTTCTAATGACCAGCAGGATGATTTCACAAAGGCCTGGAGAGACTTACATGAACTGATGCTGAGTGAAATGAGAAGAACCAGAAGATACACTTCAACAACAATACTGTATGAAGATGAATTCTGATGGAAATGGATATCTTCAACATAAAGAAGATCCAACTCACTTCCAGTTGATCAATGATGGACAGAAACAGCTACATCCAGAAAAGGAATACTGGGAAGTGAATGTGAATTGTTAGCACTACTGTCTATGTACCCAGGTTACTTATACCTTGGGAATCCAATACTTAACGTGAACAAGAAAATTGGATTTACACACATATATTGTATCTAGGTTATACTGTAACACATGTAAAATGTATGGGATTGCCTGTTTCTAGGGGAGGGAGTAGAGGGGAAATTTGGAAAAATGAATACAAGGCATAATGTTATAAAAAAATTACTCATGCATATATACTGTCAAAATTTTTTTATGATTATAAAATTAATAATAAAAAAGGTCAAGGTCTTACAGCAACAAGATTATATAATGATTAACTCTAATGAACTTGGCTCTTTTCAGCAAGGAGATGATTCAGGACAATTCCCATAGACTTGTGATGAAGAGAGCCATGGGGATCCAGAAAGAGAACTATGGGAACTGACTGTGGATCATGACATAATATTTTCACATTTGTTGTTGTTGTTTGCTTGATTTTTTTTCATTTTTATGTGATTTTTCTTGAACAGCATGACAAATGTGGAAATATATTTATAAGAATTGCACATTTAACCTTTATTGTAATACTAGCTGTCTAGGGGAAGGGAGTACAAGGAAGGATGGGGAAAAAATTTTGGAACACAAGGGTTTGCAATAGTGAATATTGGAAACTATCTTTGCATGTATTTTGGAAATAAAAAGTTATTATTAAAATGAATAAATAAAAAATTAAAATTTAAAATTTAAAAAGGCCAAAGTCTCCTATTGCATCCAGGGTCAACTCCAGTCATCTTGATCTGTGTCTTGCCCCTGGACCCAGATGGCTCATAAGGGGAAAGTGAGGCAGGGGATATTATACAGCCCTCCTCATTTAAATCCAATTCACTTGCATGTCATGGCATCACCTGCCTGAGTGATGTCATTTGATGTCATTTGAGTACAAAGGATAAACAACAACAACGACATAGAAGAGGAATTCCACTGATTCTGTTTTATCCCAGATTGCAAAAAAAGAGGAAATGAGCAGATTTTGCAACTCTTATCATTTTTTCTGTCTGTATGCATGTATGTATTATCTTTCTATATACCATCTATTTATCAATATGTAGATTTGATGTAGGAAATACTTTCTTAAAATTATACCTGTGCTGAAGTGAAATGGTCTGCCTGGGCAGATAATTCGTTCTCAATTAAAGGGCTTGGATAAAATTGAATAACTACTTGTCAAGTATGTGTTAGAGGAGGATGCAGCTTTGAATATAAGTTGGCCCCAGATGTCCCTTCCAACCTTGAGATTCTGAGATAGATGCTGGAAGGAATTTAAGACTTCAACTCATATAATTGTCATATTCCATTTCCAAAAAAATGTGCAGTTTCCAAAGAACACCAGTAATTATGGAGAACTCACTACCTCAAGATAGAGTGCATAATATGTTTAAATAGCTTTCAATGTTTGAAAGTACGTTTTCATCATGAGCCAAAATTTGTTTCCTTGATATTCTTCAAAGTTGGTGTTAGTTTCTCTCTCTGGCACAAAATCAAGTGCCTTCCTTTTGTCAGACTGTCCCTTTAACTCAATGGATATAGAGAGCCAGAGAAGAGCTAAGATTCACATTATTCAACTACTTCAATTTTACAGATTAAGTAATTGTAGCCAAGGGGATATAAATAATTTGCCCCACGGTATTACAGTCTGTAGATGTCAAGTATGACTTTTGAATACAGATTTGTGGACTCCAAATCCATATCTTTTCCCACTATCTTCTTCTTTTCCTCAAATACTGGAAGACACTGTGGAACCATTCCAGAAGTAAACTCCACTAGATAAAGCCATATTCCAATTTTAGGAAAGGTTCCATTATTTTTCTTTAAATTTTTTTGCAGATAAGCAATGATAGAAGTTTTTAAGTCCCTCAATTTATAAATTTAATACAAATGTACCTGAATATTCTCAGGTAAGATTAATGGGCTGCCATTTCTTTGCATTACACTGGAACTTTGTGTCAGGTCAAAGGACCTGGGTTCAAGTCCCACTTTTGAGGTTCTCTAGCTGTGTATCCCAGAGCAAATTATTTAACTTATCTGAAAAAAAGAACCATTAAAATATATACATAGCATCTGGGATCCCTCCCAATTATAGATTCATTATCCTATAACTTTGCAAAATGAGGGATAGAAAAGATTTAATTTGGTACTTTCATATAGTACTGAATTTCAAAGTGATCTTGTGCAAATTAAATTTCCCATTGCTCCACCTCAATTGTTCCAAAGGAATTATAAGCAATGTTATTTTACAAGAATATTATTATTAAGCTTGCTCATAAGGACTATATTTCAATTTAATAAATGTTTATTAAATACATATTACATTCAAGGCATTATGTTAGGCACTATGGAATCCAAAACTCCTGGTTTCATTATCCTGGGGAAAGCAGAAGTGGATAGTGATAAACATGAAAAGGCATATTATGAAGCTTCACTGCCTTGGCTAGACTTCATGTCAGATAATAGGTAGATGGGATAAGAAACAAGCATTTATTAAATGATTTGTGTAAGATAGGCACTTTGCTAAGTGTTTCACAACCATAATCTTATTATATTTAGGTGGAGGGAAGATAATAAATAATTATACATTATATTATTTAAAGGGAAAGATTTCTTATTTTAAATTATTATATTCATATAGGAATTAATGAATATAGCCCAGAAGTCAAAGAGTCTTGGGTGTTCCTGTGAAGCCTTGTGTATCTTTATCCATTCTAAATAGTTACCTTTTGGGCATAAAATAAAATATACTTCTCAGTCTTCATTTATGACATTTTTTCTTCTCTGGTGTTTTTTTTTCCCTTTTGGCTGATACACTAGCCTTTGATGTCCTTGCCTGTGAAGGTGTAAAAAGACCAGAGGAGGGCAGGCAGGATCTGATTTTTAAAAATCACAGACAAGAAAGTCACCCTGAAAATGTGTCACTGAAATAAAAAAGCCAGAGGACAAGGAAAACAGGAAACCATTTTTGGTGCATCACTGATTCCATCCCCAATATCTGCTCCCTGAGTAAGCCTCTCCTTTTGCCAAGGTGCATAGGAGAACTTGATTTAAAAATAAAAGTGGAAATGGCTATCTACTCACCAGCTACACAGGTTAACTGCAAATTAACCATGGATTTTATCCTGTTGCTTTCCTCTGGCTGTGCAAGGACCATATTTAATGGTTTAATGGAATACCAGCTAGAAAGCCAGCTGACTTACCTGGGAATCCCTCAGAAAAGGGCTAACTTTTTGTGTCTCGAGCTGTTTTTTTTTTTTTTTCTATTTTTCTGTCTGTAAAAACAACAACAAACAACTGTTATCTTCCTCACCAGGGTGTGGGAGGATAGTGTTCTAGAAATGTGAAGTATTTCTATTTTAAGCTCCACTGTCACCACTGGAGAAAGTGGTGGGTGAAAAAAACAGAATGTAGATTTGCAGATTCAATACCAGGCTTTTTGCCAGAGACTTGCTTTGCACTTCTCAACTCAAAGATGCTGAAATTGCAGTCCACTCTCAGTTATCTGCACTAAGGCATGAAGTGATTGCCTCTGGCTGAAATTTAATATGGAAAAATATTAGTCTTACATAAAAAATAGGAGAAAGCATGTATAGACAAGTCTAAGAACGCATCAGGGAGTTTAGCAGATTCCAGACTCATTATGAAGCAACATTGTTCTCTGGTAGACTAGCAATCTAATGAATTCTAGAGCTGCATAAAGTGAGACATGAGTTTCAAGAATAAGAAAGGGATAGTTTTATTGGAATTTGCTCTATTCAGACTATATGGAGAAGAAGTGATTGGTTTCAGGCACCAGGCTCAAGTAAGTTTATTGATAACCTGTAGAGAATTCAAAAGCGGATAATTGGATCTGAAGAAGGGTCACTAATCTATGCCTTATAAGCATCTGTTGAAGAAATTGAGGAGTTTTATATTGATGAGGAGAAGACTGATGAGCCACAAAATAGCTGTCTTTAAGTACTAGTTGAGACATTTTATTTTGCTCCATACAGTAGAAACAGAAGTATTATGTAGAAGCTGCAAAGAGGTCAAGAAAACCTTCCTAAAATTTTATATATTTCATATAAAATACAATTCTATAATATAAAGTATATAATAATGTATAAGATAAATAATAATTAGGCTATCTCAAAGTAGAATAAGGTAATGAATTCCTGCTTGCTGAAAGTCTTAAAGCAAAGACTGGATGAGTGCCTATTGGGGTGAGTCATTGAGAAGATACTTTGGAGGACAAGAGAATGTGGACTGGCCTACATTCAATGAAGTTCTTTCAGGGTCTGGAATTTGATAATCCTGTGATCATATGATTTTAATGCAACATTTGATTCCTCCCTCTGATCACTATCTAGTCACTTTTTGTTGTCATTCAAACATTTAGTAGTATCCTACTCTTTGTGATCCTGAATGAGGTTTTCTTGGCAAAGATAATAGAATGGTTTGCCATTTCCTTCTTCATTTCATTTTACAGGTGTGGAAACTGAGGTAAGCAGAGTTAAGGGACATATCCAGAGTCATACAGCTAGTGAGTGTCTGAAGTTCAATTTAAAATCAATCTTCCTGATTCCAGGCCCAGATTTTTGTTCACTGAGCTACTTATAAAATTTGTTATTTTACAATGTATGCTATTCCCCTATAATAAGTTGAAGCAAACAATCAACAGTGATTGTTTTTGTAAAAAAAAATCATAAATATATGTTTTAAGAAAAATGACCTGAAAATGTGAAGGTCAATTGTATAATAGAAGTGAAACATAACAGATGGAAAGTACATGAGTTTATTTGGTACCCATGTTGTGTCACCTGTTTCATTATGGAACTTGTTCTCCTATTAGACCACTAAGATTTTAAGGTAAAGAGTAATATCTCATTTACCTATTTATCTCCCCAATACCTAGTAGAGAATAAAAAGAAGGCCTGGAGCAGATGATCTCTTGGTTCTCTTCAGCTCTAATGTTTTATGATGAAGGTTATAATGGCAAAGATGACTAACTCCTTAGGTTAGCTGCAGACACAGGCATTGAGACCATAATGCATTTCTATTGTGCACATGGTGATAACTCTAATAATGAATGCTGTTATTCACTTGTTTTATTACATTACAAGAATACCATTAATGTGCACCTCTAGTTCACCATTGATTAAAAAAAAGAATAGGAATAATATTTCCCTTTCTAGTCTTTATAAACATTAACTCATTAGCCCCTTAAATGTCCTCTCTCAACCAGGTGGCAAATGCTGTTATCCACACGTTACTGATGGAAAATGTGACACATCAAGGAGACCTGATGAGTCACCCATCCATCAGATAACAAGTCAGTGGCAGAGCAGGGAATCTAAATGAGTTTTCACATAAGGTTGTCTAACAAATGAATAGATGTCTGGGCTATTTCTGAGAAAACCAGATTCAAACTTTATCAAGAAAGAATTACCTTTACACCTTGTTTTGAATTTCCTTGGAATTTGTATTCTAGAAGTGATTTTAAAGTCATAGAATTGATTTTTTAATCAAATAAGATTACACACACACACACACACACACACACACATATATATATATATATATATATATATATATATATATATATATATATGTAAGTAAATACTTACATATTGATATATATATATATATATATGTAAGTAAATACTTATTGGTTGATATATATATACATACATATATATATATATATATATCAACCAATAAGTATTTACTTACATATATATATATCAACCAATAAGTATTTACTAAGCATCTACTATCTAACAGATAATAGGCTGAATGTTGGGGATATAAAGGCAAAGTCTCCATAATCAAGGCTCTTAATATTCTAACTAAGAGTTTACATGTGTAACCTAACCTGAATTCATTTTTAGCCTGAAGGACTTATGATCTCTGGGGCCTTAGGCAGTCACTTAATTTCTGCCTACATCTTCTTTTACTCTAAAATGGGGATGGGCAGCTAGGTGGCACAATGAATAAAGTGCTGAGCCTGGAGTTAGGAAGACTCATCTTCATGAATTCAAACCGAAATACTAGCTGTTCAGTCCTGGGCAAGTCAGTTAATCCTGTTTGTCCAAGTTTCTCATCTGTAAAAAAGAGTTGGACAAAAAATGGCAAGCTATTCCACATCTGTACCAAGAAAATTCCAAATAAGATCACAAAGAGTCAGATACAACTTTAAAATGACTAACAACAACATCTAGCCAAGTTGCTTTGAAAATAGAAAGAAACATTTGTAAAATGCTTAAGTAAGTACCAGCTACTTAATGGGTGCTATGTGAATGCTTAATTCCTTCCCAAACAGATAGGGGACAGGGATGGAGCTTGTGAATTCACTTGACATGGACAGTTTTCAATGAGGAAATGTCCATTATCACTGCAGATCAGCACTTTTCCTGCAACACATTCCTAGAGAATTAACTAGATCTTTAAAAGCTTAGGAAATGTTTTTAGGGTCACACAGTGCTAAAGGAAGGGATTGAAAGCAAGTCTTCTTAGAATTAAGGCCAGCTCTCTATCCATCATGCAATGTTGCCTCTCCTATAAACACAAAATAAATAAAAATAAATAGAGTGCTTTTTGGTAGAAAGGCATTTGATCATCTGGGAAATAGGAAAAGCTTCCTCTATAACGTGGTCCTTGAACTAAGTTTTGAAGGGAAGAATGAATTCCAAGAGGGAGAGGTGAGGAAAGAATGTATTCCAGATGTATGGGGCAGGATGGGTGAACAGGGCAAGAGAATATAGTGTAGGAACAGAAAATAGACTAATGGAATAGGCAGACTTAAGAAATAGTAGTTTGATTTTCATTGTAGATCTTCAAGCAGTGGCTAAATGATAATATGTTGAGTTATTATAGAGAAATATATTCAGAGGCCCCATACCTGCCTAATCATTATGCTATTATTTAAAATACCTTAGAAAGAACTTGAATTTTGGGACTTATAGCATATTCTTTTGCATTCCCTTTAAGATAACAAATCTTTACTGTTTCAAAGTAGATTCAGTTTTGGGAAACAACCCCAAATCATTCTTAGTCATCTAGTTAAGAATGTGGGTAGCTGAATACTACCATTTTCCATCAAAACAAAAATTGTGGAGAAAGAGCTGAATTATGAGAAAGTTAATTCTCCTTTCTTGCTGTTAATCTAATTCTGGAGATGATTTTCAAAGAGGAGAATCACCAAAAATTTTTGAGCAAAGTTTACACTATTGGAATAAATGAATGAACTCCTCATTGATGTCTTTGAAGGAAATAACACTTATTTGGACAAATGTGTTTTAATTGATTTTACATTTCATTATTTTATATCATATTTAAATTCAAATACATTTATTAAATATCTGCTAATTATAATCCTCCATTGGATCTTATGGAAGATAGCAAAATTATTGACAGTTCCTGTCCTCAATAGATTTATCATCTATTGGCATAGATATAAGTTTTGTGTCTTTAAGGGAACATAATAAAAGAAGAAAATGATGGTTATTTTTTATAGCTTTTTATTTACAAAATATATGCATGAGTAATTTTTAGCATTATTAATTACAAAACCTTTTGTTCCATCTTTTCCCCTTCTTCCCCCTACCCTTTCCCCCCACCCCTTCCCCCAGATGGCAGGTTGACCAATACATATGTTAAAAGTATAAATTAAATACAATATATGTATACATGTACATAAAGTTATTTTGCTGTACAAAAAGAATTGGACTTTGAAATAGTGTATAATTAGCCTCTGAAGGAAATAAAAAATGCAGGAGGACAAAAATAGAGGGATTGGGAATTCTGTGTTGTGGTTCATAGTCAACTCCCAGAGTTCTTTCTCTGGATGTAGCTGGTTCAGTTCATTACTGCTCTATTGAACTGATTTGGTTCATCTCATTGTTAAAGCGAGCCACGTCCATCAGAATTGATCATCATATAGCATTGTTGTTGAAGTATATAATGATTTCCTGGTTTTGCTCATTTCACTCAGCATCAGTTCATGGAAGTCTCTCCAGACCTTTCTGAAATCATCCTGGTGGTCATTTCTTACAGAATAAAATGATGGTTATTAATGAAAGGAATCAGTGAAGTCTTCATTGTTGTCATGGCAATTGACTAGACCTTGAATGATAGCCAGAATTTAACAGGTCAATATGCCAGTGAAGTCCATTTTAGACATATGGAATTGGATAATATGATAATGATGCAGTAGGGGAAATATAAGGCCATGTTCAAGGAAAGACAAAAGACAGGTTTAGTTGGAGGATAACAGTGAGGTGAAGGTGAAGAATGGGGGTAGATATGGAAGCTGATCCTCTTTCTTTCAGGAACAACCTTATACCCAGATATAATCTAGTTGTGACTTGAATTCTTGTCTCCTAATCCCCAGTCCAATAAGCCTTCGAGCACTTTAATTCATCAAGCATAGTGTAATTTATGAACAAGACAAGCTCTCTCTCTCTTGCAGAATGATCCTGTATTGCCATAACTTAAGACTATTTTCCTGTGCTATCTGTATGGGAAATCCCCTGAATTCTTTGTTAAGTTGAATAATGCATTTTGCCCATCTCAGAACATGTTTAAGTCTAATGTTAGGCTAGGGGAAGATGCCACAAAATGAATTTATAAAGGTTTTTTAAGATTTTTTTTTTGCCAACAATGTTTACCATACTCATTCTCCCAAGCTTTGAGACTTTGCAGTTGAGGAAGAGGAGCAAGGAGGAGGATAATTTTCAGTTAATAACACCCTTATCTGATGTCATAACTCAATTACTTCTCTTATGTACTTGGCATATTATAATTTGTATTATGTTCATCATGATGTGTTTTCATCCATATTAGGGTACAACTTCCCACAAAGAAATCCACTATACTCTAGAGTACTATACAATTTCTAACAAGCTGACAATGATCTCTGCATAAAACTATCCAATGATTCAGAACTCAATACCTAATGTTCTATTTTCAGACAATTTGAATTACTAGAATACTCTTAATTAAGTTGAACTAAAATATATCTTACTATTACTTTCATCCATCTGTTCTAACTTTAAATATAGAATGTCATTAACACAACATATATAACATTTGATGTTTAAAGGAAATGTATGAAGTTATCTAATAAAATTCCCCTCCTGAATTTTACAGATGAAGAAACTAAGACTAAAAGAGAGAAGACTAGACAATGATTGTTTCCATGAATAGTACCTGGGAGAGAGGGGATTGTAAGTATATGAAAGTAGAAACCATGTTCAATGTATCTCTATATTTTCATTAGAACATCAATCACTGTTTTACATACAGGAAGAATTCAAGACATATCTATTAACTGATTGACTTTTATGTGTGTATGTACGGGTGGGAGGAGAGAAATCATGCTATTATCTTTCCAGTTACTGCTCAAGTTATTGCCACAAATATCTTATAATGAAATTGTATCTAAAGAAGAGCCAGAACAGAAACTTGGGTCTCTTAGTTTTCAGAACAATTTTATCCTCTTATGATACAAAATCATTAATTTGAGTGAATGGTGCCATTTTGGTCTTAAGACTGATATTAACCCATGGGGTTGTGCTAAAGGATAAATAATTCTAAAGCAAATCCATTTACTTATTTTTTTTCTAATTTTCTTCTGGTACCCTATAGGTTCAGTCCATATAATGACAAAAAGAAAATGAATTATGGTTACATTCTCCACATTATTATGAAACTTAATTAGATGGCCTTGGGCTTCTTCTCTCCATGAAGTGATTTTCCTATCAGTAGATCTCATTGTAATGAAATGCATGAGATTATCAGTATTTTTAGCTTGTACTAAAATTCTGTTTTCCAGAATAATTTTTAATAATTGATCCATTGTCTAGGGCTTGAAAAAATGTTATTCATTAAAACCTCATTAATAAAGGCAAACAGAATAAGGGGAGTGAGTCAATTCCTGATAAATCTTAATTACTGAATAGTACAAAACAGATCTTCCATCTTAAAATACTAGAACATATAAACTAATTTAAATAAATTAAATGAAGACCTTTTCATTGAGTTTCTCCTAAACTTTATATATGGAAGGCATATAATAAAATATGCAACATATAGTTTCTGATATCAAATAACTCATATTTTAGATGAAGGATTTATCAAGTATGTACCAATCATTGTGCTAAGGTCTGGGAATATATATACAAATAAAAAGAAATATAATTTCTTCCCTCAAGATGCTTATATTTTAGTACATGCAAGTAATACATTAAAGGGAGCTGAAAAGAGGAGTTAAAATGGACGTGTTTCAAGAATCAGAAGCTGAGCTAGTTTAGAAGGTAGCATGGCTGCTGTGGGTGGATATCCCCTACAACAGAGATTTCAGAGAGGAATTCAGTAATGAGAGAGGGAGAGAGAGAGAGAGAGAGAGAGAGAGAGAGAGAGAGAGAGAGAGAGAGAGAGAGAGAGAGAGAGAGAGAGAGAGAGAGAGAGAGAGAGAGAGAGAGAGAGAGAGAGAGAGAGAGAGAGAGAAGAGAGAGAGAGAGAGAGAGAGAGAGAGAGAGAGAGAGAGAGAGAGAGAGAGAGAGAGAGAAAGAATCAAGTCTTCAATGCAGTGAAAAATAAAGCAGTGTTTAGTGAGGAAGCAATAAAAGACAGCAGGTCTTATCAGACTTCAGAGGACCAAGACTTTGGATTTATGGATTTATGTGGTCAAAGAAGACTTAATGAAGAAGGTAATATCTAAACTGAGGATTATGGTTTCAGTAGGAATAAAAAAAAAGATGAAGACATAATTTCAGGTTCTCTTAAGACAATGGAACAACCTGAGCAAAGTCTCAGAGATAAATGTGTCACAGACTTTCAAAAGATCAATTTAATAAAATTTACTTGTTGAGCAATGAGAAATAAGGTTGGAAAGGTAAACCACTAAGTGCCTTGAATGTTAAACTAAGGTGTTTAGAAATCAACTTTGCAGGCCACATTGAGCCACTTGAAGGTTTTTTGAATTGGACACTGACTTGATTAATACTAGCAGGGATGTGGTGAGCCTTAATTAAATGACCCAATGATGTTCATGAGGATTTGATAATTGCACCAAGAAGGAAATGCACCTTATTCCTATTCACTTCAGTGTTATATGCTCTCATTGACTAAATCAAAAATCAACTATATTTCAGGCCAAGGATTTACATCCAAAAGCTATCTTTGAAATACTAAAATTAAAAAAGGCTTTCATATCTAAAGTAATACATTGAATCATATGATCACAGATTTAGAGCTAAAAGGAAATTAAAAATCATCAAGTCCAACCAGTTCATTTCATAGATGAAGAAACTAAGATCAAGGAGCATCAGAGACTTACTTGCCCAAAGTCACCTAAATAGAAAGGTGAAAGATGGGACAATAAGTGTACATGTAGGGTGCAGGAGGAAGAATGCAGGACGTAGAGTCAGGAAGGCCCAAGTTCAAATTAGACTATAGAGATTTATGAGTTGCATGTTCCCAGACATGTCACCTGACCTCAGTTTCCTCAACTGTTAAAATGGAGATAATAATTGTAGCTACCTCACAGGATTTTTATAAGGACAAAATGAGATGTTTGTTAATAGTCTTTAGTACAGTTCCTGGAACTTAGTAGCAGCTATGTAAATACCCATTCTCTCTCATCTTCCTTACATAAACTCTAATGAATCAAAAAACATTTTGCATTTTAATTTAATCTCAAGATTTCCTTTTAAAGTAAAGATTGCTATACTATAATTTAATGATATTTCCTTTAGTTGTCAAATTAAATTATCTTTTATGTAATATTTTCCTTTTTAAAAATAAAAAATAATAAAATCTCCAGTATCCCTTCCCTAATCAATTTCCGCACATTTTCAAGGATCTGGGTTCCTGTACTCTAAAAGATCTTTCCCTGCGCTAGTAAAATGAAGTTGAAAGGGTATTATACAAGATCCATTACAATTATAGGTACAATTTTAAGTTTACAAAACACTTTACAAAAATAATCTCCTTTTAACTTCCCAATAAACATGGAAGCTGGATGCTATTAGACCATTTTATGTATAAAGAAATTAAGGCAAGTTCTCATAGCTAATAAGAGACTAGTCTGACCAGTTTTAAATTTATCTTCCTAATTCTAGTACAATGCTCTGTCTACTACACTATCTAGCTACCTCTGAACAGCAAAGCAATATTTACTATAATGGTTCTTAATTTAGGATTATGGTAAAGAAAATGGCAAACCACTCCATTATCTTTGCTAAGAAAAGTACATGGACAGTATGAACCACAGGGTCACAGAGAATCAGCTGTGACTGATCAACTGAACAGTAATCTAGAATTACTAGTGGAGTTGATAAAAAATCTTAATTTCCACTAATCTGTAGTTCCCATTAAAATACCATCTATTTTTTTATGCTTTTAAAAGCATTAAACTAAGAAATGATCCATAGATTTCAGCAGATTGCCAAAGGAGTTCATGAAGGAATGTAGGGAAGGGAACAAGGAGACAGATTAAATGGCTTACCCAGATTTACACAAGTTCATGTCTAAGATTAATTTGAACTCAGATCTTCCTGACTTTAGGTTTTCTATCCACCATGATCTAACTGTTAAAAAGATTAAGAACCTCTGATCTGATTCAACTCCATTCCCTGTTTCGTAGACAGGGAAACTGAGATCCAGTGTCTAAATATCAGACATACTACAGGATAATACAACACCAAAGCTGAAAGGATGCTTAGAAATCCTAGAATCCAGCTCCTTCCATTTAGAGGGGAGAAAGTAAGCTAACCAGAGAAGTAAAGCTAAGCTTCAGCAGAATAAGGACAAAAATCCAGTCTCTACACTCCTAGGTTTGCACTGCACCAGGATACTTCTTAATAATAATCTTACTTATAATTCACAAAAGTTTGCAAAGTTTTGTTATTTTATCAAAGGATATGGCTTGTAAAGACCATTATTGAGCAATAAATTATCAAGATATCTTGGTATAACATCCTAATATCCAAATTTAGAATAATTAGAAGAATAAGACTTTACCCATCATTTTAGAATTGATTATTAGAGCCACAAAGAGCACCAGGTCCTTTTCCTTTCCATGTATTAGAGATAGCCTGGCCTTGAAATGCCTCATTTTTAGCACCATGAGTGATTTGGCAGCTCTGGTCATATGGCTTTTGTTCTGTTGTTGAGAATGTGAGTGTGTCCCTGTGCTACGCAAATTTGCATATAATGTGTGTTACTTGTGCCCTGGCCAAATCATTTGATTTGAAGTTCAAACTGTTGTTAACCTGAGGCAGGAGCCCTGCTGGGACACTGGGCTTTCTCTCTCATTTCCTCAGGCTGCTTTCCAGGTGAATAGACCTCCCTCTCACTGAACCATGTCCAGCCTGGCACAATTACCAACAATTAATGAGTTCTCACAGCTAGGGCCCCGGGAACTGAAGTATGGATGAATCATGGGCATCATAAGATTCAAATTGAAAGGGGGCCCAGAGCTAATCTGGTTAGACCCCACATGGAACAATCTCTTCCACAGCCAGGATGAGAGCAAAGCATCAAGAAAGCCCCCTGGCAAAACAAACTTCTTTAGAGATCGGGGACTTTTAAAATTTCCAGTGTATGTGATTGCTTCTCCCATACTATTTTCTCTTTATTTAAACTATAGTATCAGAAACATAGCTAGTTGGGATTATCAAGAAATAAGACTTTTGGAATTAATAAACAAAAGCTTATTCTTTAATGACCATATAAAAATGCTGTCTGCCCTTAGTTTTAGGAATGCTTAGCAATGCCAGCTACAGTCTGAGTGGTGCCAAATACAGGTTCTGCCAGACCTGCTCTTTTGAATAGATAGGGATCATTTTTAATTAGGACATTATGTGCATGCAAAAAGCATAATAATGCTATTTTACGTATATAGCATTAATTGCAGGGAGGTAGGAATGCAGAATGCTTAAAAAACCAGTCTTGCAGTCAGAAGGTCCTGGGTTCTAGACCTGTCTGTAATATGTGTTGGCTATATAATCCTGGATAAATAACAACTCTCAATATTTAAGGCAATTCTATAAAACTCAAGTTGAAAAGCAATGGTTGGTTCTATAGCAAGAGAGGGACATTTCTCACCAGAAGTTCTCTCACCAATCATATCACAAATCTGGAACAAATAATGATCACAGTTGCATGTGTTCAAAAAATTCTTAAATTTAAGGTTAAAAAGTATATTTCTCATATCAACAGTATAGCTACCATTGATGCTAATTTCTTATTGACATTTTTTCCCACATCGCCTTCATTTTTTAATGTATCCTTTTCTCCCATTTCACTATTCCTCCTCTAAAACACTTTCTTGTAATAAAGAATAAAAGAGAGGCAGGAAGAGAGAAAGAGAAGGAGGAAGGAGGAGGGAGAGAGAGAGAGAGAGAGAGAGAGAGAGAGAGAGAGAGAGAGAGAGAGAGAGAGAGAGAGAGAGAGAGAGAGAGAGAGAGAGAGAGAGAGAGAGAGGAAGACAGAGAGAAGAGGGAACAGAGAGAGAGGGAGAGGGAGAGGAAGAGGGAGAGATGACAGTCACAGGGAAAAGAAAGAGACAAAGAGAAAGCAGAGATAGAAACATGAGGGAAAAACAGAAAAAGGAGAGGCAGGGAGTTAAAAGAGAGATATTCAAAGGCAAAGACAAAAAAAGGGCAAAATAGCATTTCAACAAAATCATTCAAGCCATCAAATTTGTATAATAGTATAGGATATATTACACATCCATCATCTTTCATCTCTACAAAGAAGGGAAGAGAATTCATTTTTTAAAATTTTTGCTCAGTGTAATTATAAAGTATTCAATTTCCATCTTTTCCTAGGATCATTTTATTTTTCAAAAGAAAAAAGAACCAACATGAAGGAATACTGTTTTATACATGATTTTTTTTTTCTGTCAGAGGAATTGGATGCTAAAATGGCAATGATGGGAACATTTGGGAAAATAGTTCTTCCATCTTAAGAGTTTATGATAGAAAGGGTAAGGAAAGCCAACCTCCTACAATGGGTATTTTAAATTTCCAGAGAATAGATCACAAAAGGTTCTAAAAAGAAGGGATAAAAATAATAATTCTCAGTCATGAATAATCCACGACCTAAATTCTATAAGAAATGTCAACCCAAGAGGAAAGAAAGTTCTCAAGAACACAAGTCAGGAGACAGAAAGATAAATTATTCTTAGGTAAAGAGGAAGAGGCTACTTTATCTTAAGAGATGCAGAGGGTAATGATTAACCAGCTTGGATTTCAAAAAGGCAAGGACAGGTAACAGAGATTGAAATTGTTGTGTAACTCATTCCTAGGAGAATAGTGCTAGCAGTGCTGCAGATAAGAATAAACTGAGTAAAATTTGTGAAGAAAGTTTAGGAAAACATAAAAAAGATGACACATTTTAACCTCACTGGATAAATCAATCAATCAATCAATTAATAAACATGATTAAGTACCTGCTATGCATTATGAATTGTGCTAAGAGCTGGAGATATGAAAAGAAGCAAAAAAAAATCCTAGTCCTTGCTCTCAAAGATTATACAATCTAATGGAAAAGAAGGATTTTAAAGAAGGAATAGGAGAATGTCTCAGGATTGATGATATAAAGATAACATGAAACAGAGAGAAGATTAGGTTCTTTATTTTTCTTATTGTTCTCTTTTCTCTTGTAAAGAGAATGATCCTTTGCTTAGAGGGGCAAACCTAAAATGGCTAAGAGTTGATGGGACATTCAAAATAAGTTGGAAGCCTCTAAGTGATCACCTACTTGCCTTTAATAAATTCAAAACAAGAGGCTCAGATGAATTACATCCTAAAAGATTGAGCAACTATGATTGCAAACTACTCTCAGTGATTTTTGAAAAATCTTGGAGAACGGAACTGGTGAAACAGGGCAAATGGCCCAGATGTTTTAAAGAGAAGAGAATTAGGATCAGCAGGAAATATTTCAAAATTGCATATTCTCCCAAGAAGAGAAATTACTCCTCTATAATCATATTTGCTTTTTCAATTTTTTTTTATTTTTAAGGGCCTGAATATATAAATATAAAATATCCAAATTGTCACAGTTTTCAAATGAGTGGGTTCTGAATTAATGAGGTGTTACTGAACTATTTGTCTCCCTGAAATTGATAAATATTTTTCCATAGTAACATGTATTAAAATCTCCCTGTCACCTTTGATTTTCAAAATAAAATATTCTTTTTGAAAAGTCATAGGATAAATTATAGTATGTTGTGATGGGAAGGGGTGAGTTCCTGCCTAGCATCTTCCAGAAATTAGGAATCAGACCAAGAGACCTGTATCATTTCTGCCACCAGACTATCACCAGGCAACACTTAACTTCTTCTGCATATCCATCCAGTTATTATTTCTCCTTAGCTCTTTACTCTTTCCACATGAACAAATTCCTTTTCACACAGAGACACTGGAATTGTTTGCCATTTTTTCTCCAGCTCATTTAAGGCAACTGAGGCAAACAGAGTTAAGTTATTTTCCAAGGTAGTGTAAGTGTCTGAGAACAGATTTGAAGCAATGATCAGTCTTCCTCACTCCAGGCTTGGTGCTCTTGATTCTGTGGCACGCAGCTTTGCAATTGCCAAAATGTTTTTCTTTCCAATGCCTTTTGAGGTAGATGGTATGAGAAAGCTCCCTTCAATTTTACACATGATTAAACTAAGGTTCCAAGCAGTGATATAATTTATTTGGCATCATAATGCTATTAAGTGATAGTGACAGTACTCAACAGAGCATTGGGTTGTAGATTTTGAGCCAAAAGAAACCTCAAAGACCATCTAGGTCAGCAATCTGATTTCATAGATAAAGAATAAGAATCCTAGAGATGTGAGCTCCCAAGGTCACAGGAACAAGATATAAATCTATGTCCTTTAACACCCAATGTAGTGACCTTTATCCTGATTATTAGTCAATGCTTGTTCCCACATTCCATTTTCCACTGTTAACATTAAAGAGTATTATGTTTTCATTGTTCCATGTCCTATAAATTATTGGTTAAAAATTAATAAGATGGAATTTAAATGTGGCTGAAGAATCTATTTAATGTGGCATGAAAATTATCTCAGGTTTTTAGTAGATCCTAAGCTCAACATGAGTCAATCACATGGCATGGCAGACCAAAATAAACACACAAACACCAAAGTAATGTAAATTTGGACTACAGTAAGAGAGGTAAAATTTTCAATTTAGAGTTAGAGTGTGGTTAATAAATTCAACTCTCACTGTCAATGTCCATACTAAACACTATATTTTAAGACAGTAAAATGTCTTGTGGAGCTGGAAGGGCAAAACACTTATCTCTGTCTTCAATATTTTGCTTGAAAATCAGGAAATCCTGAGTTCAAATCCTGTCAGACACTTAATAGCTCTGTCTTCTGGGCAAGCTTTTTGTTTGTTTATTTTTATTTTTTTTTTTTTGCTGAGGCAATTGGTGTTAAATGACTTGCCCAGGGTCACACAACTAGGAAGAGTCAAGTGTCTGAGGCCAGATGCGAACTCAGGTCCTCCTGACTTCAAGGCTACTATACCATCTTGCTGCCTAAGTCACTTAACTTCTATCTGCCCCAACTTCCCCCAGCTATAAATGGCTCTAAAGCTTTACAAGGTAAGGTTATTATATACTTGGCAATAGAAAATTTTTGGAAATTGATCTGTTTTACCTCTTGAATAGATGTTATATATAAAAGGAAGAGCAAGCTTCAAGGTGATGAATGTCAGAATCACAAAGTTAGAAGGGATCTGTTGATTTAACATTGCTGGTATTTCCAGGAGTGTCTCCTCCATCTCAAGAGCTCCTTGGAGTCTCTCAAATCTTACTTCACCTTAGCTGTAAGACCTCTTCCAAATTCCTCCCATAGTATATTAAATTAGTTTGCATTTTACTGCAACATGAATCTCTCCACAACATCATATTCATTGCTCAATGGATTTCATCTCCTATGAACTTCTGAATATCTTCTGCAATTCTTTTTACCCCTTACATTGAAGCTACTTTCTATGGTATCTAGATTGGTTGCTATACTTAGACATTTTTCTCCTTCCTCCTTTTCAGGTTAAACTTTAGGAAAATATGTTCTCAGCCCTTGTTAGGTACATGGCATCCCCAGAAAGGAAATTTTCATTACCTTATTTTATGTCTAAATAAACTCATGAGAATTTGAATACTGATTCTGCTACTCAATGCTTTAGGAATTATTCAACAACATCATTTACAAAGGAAGGAAACAAGCATTTTTGAAGAAAACAAGAATCTATTAAATATACCTACTATGTGCCAGATACCATGCTGAACAATTTACAGAAATTATCTTTTGATTGTGGATGTCAGTTTTCTCATCTGGAAAATTAGAGAATTGAATCAGATAATATGCAAGGTTCTTCCTAGCTATAAATCTATGAACTGCCAAGAAATAAAAGCAGTGATATATGCCATTCCTTGGTAAATCTTAAAACATTTAAATTTTAACTACTTAAATTTTAAACTATTCAAACTCTAAAACATATATGTACATATAATATTATACTTATACTAAATATATGCATATATGTATATGCAGTATACATATATGTGTATGTATTCTCTGGTAATTATTAACTAAACTCAACACAACTGGGACAGTCCTCACATTCCTATCTCAGCATCTTAATTCACTCTGTTCCCTATAATCTGAATGCACTTCTTTCTCCATATTTAACATCTTTGCCTCTTGAAATCCTTCACAAGCTTCAAAGTTAAAAATAGCTTCACAAGGAAACTTTCCTTAATTCTTATTTTGATATTATTTTGATTTTTTACCAGTACTTTGTTAGTTCTTTGTATGTCTGTTAAATCTCCCATGAGATATGAGTTCCTATTTTTAATTTATCTGTGATTGCACTAGTAATGTATGTCACATAGAAATGATAACTATTGGTATCTATATATCCTTAGAGTCTAATAAATGCTTGTAAAATTTTTAAGTTGAGCAATAATAAAAAGAACCTCTGTAATCCATATATTGTGAAAAATCAAATAGATTACTATACATGGTGAAACTTGCCCATTACAAATACCCCATGTTATTGTTGTTGTCTTATAATGTAGGCCCTCAAACCCATAAACGAACGGTCTGTGGAAGCTTAGGCTATTAGGCTGAATCACAGATTTTTTTTTTATTTATAAGGGTTCTCAGAAACTATCTAATACAATTATTTACTGAGTATTGATCCCCCCCCATGATTTTCCAAGCAAATAGTATCATAGGATTATAGATTAAGAACTATATATATGAATCTTTAAGGAAGAAACCTAAGATATTTTAAGAAATAATTGGATTAAAACTTCCAGGGAAGAGAATGCCATCACTGTACTTCAGGACAACTTCTCAGGTATTTCCATCTATTGGTCATTTTTTCCCGAAATGTAGCAGACATCACACTTGGATCAAGTGGGGTTCTTAGGATTTCATACAAAAAAGAAAAAGGTTTTGTTATTTATATCAGTTTTAAATTTGTTTTTAAATGGACTTTAGAAGAAAGGGCTTTTCCCATTCTCATTTAAGTCTCTGGTGCATAAAATGTACATGTTTCAAGACTGGACTTACAAGGAATTGACATAAGGGGCCCCTTGTACTGTTTGAGTTACTAATGGGATGGTAAATAATGCCCAAACTACCTTTGTACTCTGATAGTGAATTTGCTCTATGGGTCAAAAAGTGGTTCTCCAAACATTAACTAATTTCCCTCCCAACACCTCCATGAGGTCAGGGAAGGTTAGTCTTGCATTTATTTCACAGAATACAAATTTGAGGTCCATATAGATTAAGGATTTACTGAAGGTCAATGAGGAGTGCCTCAGTGCTACCCATTCTGGAACTTTAACTGAAAGAAATTCTTCCAAACTTGGTTCCACAAAAATTATGAGAGGAATAATGACTATGATGTTTTTATGAATGATCCCAAAACCTAACATAGAACTGACAACAACTGGATATATACAAGAATGAATGTCAAGAATCAGTAAAGATCTCTAATCTAACATCATGTTTCACATTTGAAGACTGCAGAGAGGGCAGCTGAATTGTTTTAAGAGTTAGGCTCATATGAGGTATGAAAGTTTAGAAGACATTTTTTTCCCTGATCTATTTTAATGACTCAGAAACTGAACTGTTTCCTTCTATTGAGAAAAGAATTGAGTAGAATGCATGTTGAAGGCAAATTTGCATCAATACTTTGAATAAAATAGAAGATTGTGAATAAAAGCAGCATTTTAATTTTGATAGAACAGTTTATCTAGTTATACTATTATTTTATTACCTATTTGAGAATTAGGTAGCCAGTGGTCCCCACCTATCTGGAAAACAAAAAAAAAAAAAAAAAAGAAATTGGAGAAATTGTCTTTAGTAAGCAAGAATTTTATAGCACTTGGTCAAATATACTAAGACAGCGTCCTTTTTTGTCAGAAGCCAACTAGTTCTTGAAGCTTTCACTCACAGAGTCCAATTTCTTTTAATTGACAAAAGAAACTTGTGTACCTAGTTTCCCAGTCTACAGAAAAAATGGTAGTTTAAATTTAGATATCAGACAGTATCTTGAGGGCCAGAGCTGAGTTTTGTTTCATTTTGCTTATTCTTGATATTTCAACTATCTCCAAAAGAGTGCTTTGTATATGGTAGCTGCAAAATTGATGATGATGTTTATGACAAAATCATATAATGCTTTATATTTTACCAACCATTGTATCTACACTCTTATTTTATCTTCATAGCAACCCTAAGTGGTAGGTGCCATTTTCCTCATTTTACAGAAGAGAAAACTGAGGCAGAGAGTGATTAAACTATTTTTCCAGAGTTACACATTATCTGAAGTTAAATTTATATTCAAATCTTCCTGATTCTAAGTCTATTGCTCTATCCATTACACTCTCTGGCTGAAAAATGTAAAAAAGCACACACTAGAAGTTAAAAGAGCAACTATATGAAGAGATTTTAGATCTAAACAACCTAACACATTTCAAAAGACCTGAGATCATCATTGTCTTATAAAACCATTCAATATTTAATGTTCATAGAGATAATGTTTTGTCATCAAGAGAAGATGTCCTATAGTCCCTCAGTTTCAGAAAATAAGAAAATATCTTAAAATATATTGGGCAAATATTTCAGTCTTCTCAGTCTCATTTTTCTTATCTGTAAAGTGAAGCGATTGTTTGACACAAAGTGTAGGCCTCCACCTCATCTCTGATACCTGGAATTCCTGATTTATTTAAGATTGAGCTAAATTTCCATTTTCTTCGAGAAGCCTTTCCCAAACTGCCTTTAATATGGATGCTTTCCTTCTCTTGATTACCTATAATTTATCCATCTATATTTTGTTTCCATGTAGTTATTTGCAAGTTGTCTCTTTTATTGGATTGTGACCTTATGAGATCAGGAACTCATTTGGGCCTTTCTTCATATCTCTAATATCACTTGCTGATTTGACTTTACATATTTCAGGTCCCTCCTCATGTTATAGCATTTTCCCTGATTATCTCTTCTGAAAACTAAAAATTTTTGCATTTTTAGTCTTTATCCCTCATTTCTCACTTCTCATATTATCTTAATTTGTTATATCGAATATCTAATGCTTACTGCTTATTCATGTTGGGTAAAATAATTTTTCTTAGTGCCTCAGTTTTATTTTATTTTTATTAAAGCTTTTTATTTACAAAGCACATGCATGGGTACTTTTTTTTTTTCCAACATTGACCCTTGCAAAACCTTTTGTTCCAAATTTTCCCCTCTTTCCTCCTACTCCCTCCCCTAGCTGGCAGATAGTCCAATATATGTTAAATATGTTGAAATATACATTAGAGCCAATATATGTATACATATTCATACAGTTATTTTGTTTCACAAGAAAAAGCAGATCAAGAAGGAAGAAAAAGAAAAACTGATAAAGAAAACAAAATGAAAGCAAATAACAACAGAGAAAGTGAGAATGCTATGTTGTGGTCCACACTCTGTTCCCATGGTTCGCTCTCTGTTCCCATGGTGTGGATGGCTCTCTTCATCATTGAACAAGTGGCACTGGTTTGAATCCTCTCTTTGTTTAAGAGAGCCACATCCATCAGAATTTATCATCATATAGTCTTGTTGTTGCTGTGTACCATGATCTTCTGTTTCTGCTCACTTCACTCAGCATCAGTTCACGTAGGTCTCTCCAGGCCTCTCTGAAATCATCCTGCTGGTCATTTCTTACAGAACAGTAATATTCCATAGTATTCATACACCCATAATTCATTCAGCCATTCTCCAATTGATGGGCATCCACTCAGTTTCCAGTTTCTCACCACTACAAAAAGGGCTACCACACAAACATTTTTGCACATGTGGGTCCCATCCCCCCCTTTAAGATATCTTTAGAATATAAGCACAATAGAAACACTGCTGGGTCAAAGGGTATGCACAGTTTAATAACTTTTTTGAGTACAATTCCAAATTGCTCTTCAGAATAGTTGGATTCATTCATAGTTCCACCAACAATGTATCAGTGTCCCAGTTTTCCCACATCTCCTCCAACATTATTCATTATCTTTTCCTGTCTAATTAGCTAATCTGGCAGGTGTGTAGTGGTATCTCAGAGTTGTCTTAATTTGCATTTCACTGATCAATAGTGATATGAATATCAATAGTGATATCCACATAGAGCTCAAATTCTAATGGGAAAAAAAAACTGAAAATTATTAAGTACCTACAAGATATATACAGAATAAAGAAGTAATCAAATAAGAAAGGTGCTAACTATGGAGAAGGGAAGGACCAGGACAGGCCTTCTTCAGAAAATAAGACTTAAATTAGGTCTTTTTTAAAAAATTAAAAAATATATTTTATATTTAAACACAAAGTAAAAGGGAAAAGGTAGAAAAAAGAAAAGCTAAACAAAACAAAAATTGCCATGTGCCTAGCAGAATCCTCCCTAATGGGAGAGTTCAAAATATATAACAATAAAGTTTCCATTTGAGGAAAGCATATATAATAATAGAAGGCATTATATTCATAATTGTCTGTCTTTGCTTTCTGGAAGATTTTTTTGTTCTCTGCTGTGCATGTTTTAATTTATTCCTTTTTCCCCTTTCCTACCTGCCATTTCCCCTAAGCAGGTTGCATTTAACTTACACACACACCACACACACACACACACACACACACACACACACACACACACACATAATATATATATACCTACATAAATATTTACACACACATACATATATGTGTATATATATATACACACACACACCCAGTTACATATACACATATACATACATAGACATATAGATATGGCTAACATAATGTAGATTTCGTTATTGAATCTTTTTTATGTTTGACTTTGAGATCAATGATTACTCCCCCTAATTTTTTTCTAATAAATCTTCTTCCTAATTATTGTTATTATGTTTGTATACACCTCTTATTTCCTACTTCTACTTTTACTTCTATCTGTTGATTTACCTTGCTATTACGTAACCTCCCCTCTGCCCTTCCCCCCATCTATGGATCCCTTTCTTATTTTCACTCCCCTCCCAACCTTTTCCCCACTCTTGAGTTGAATCTAAGAAGTTAAGTAAAAAGTACTTGGAAAGGAAGTAGTGGGAGTAACAATCCAGACTTGCATGGGTAACCAGTGAAAATGAACAGAGTTGAAACTCCAGAGACTATTGTTGCTATATTGATAGCAGAGATTTGAGAGGAGGGTCAAATAAAAAGAACTGGGAACAATTAGAAAGGTCCCAGGTAATGAAGGTCTTTAAAAGAGCAACAGAAGATATCATATATGATCCCAGAAGTAATAGAGAACCACTGGAGTCTATTGAGAAGATAAAAATAGGGAAGGATAAACATGGACAGAATTAGATGATCTTTGGGATTCTCCATGTCTCTGATTTTTCTGAAACTATGAAATGTTCATGCAAATAGGTGCTTTTATCTTTTATTATATTGTTTAAAGAAGATATACTTCAATTTTACAGAAAAATAAACAAACACAGTTTTATAGGGCAATCTACTGATTGACAATAATTTATGATAATAATGCTCTTCTTGGGATAGAGGCATTTTATAAACTGTTAAACACAAAACTTTCTAATTTTTTTACTCTAGACTTAATATATATTATTGCTTTCAGTTTAAATACCCAGGATTGAAAATTAGGTACTGTGGTTTTGTTTTCTTATGGAAATGTAGTAGCCATCAAGGGAAAATGAAAGTTCTTAACATGAAAGATTTCTTCAATGTTTAGTTATCTGATAGACAAGCATCTCCTTTTGTCTATGTTTTTAACCTGTTTCCTTTTGTCACTATATGGTCTCCTGAGCCTACATACTTATCTTTCTTAACTTGTTCTATTGTTAAGTTCATAGCATTATAGATTTAGAAATTAAAGGAAGCCTGAAAATCAACTGGTCACATTTCTTCATTTGGCAGGAGAAGTAAATGAGGTCCAGAAAAAATAAACAACTTTTACAAAGTCATAGAAATAGCAAAATAAATTTGTACCCTCTTCCTCTGACTCAAAATCAATGATCTTCCCTTTGTGATACATTAAAAGATGACAATAATGGCTAAAGCACTATGATTAGAATCTGGAAAAGATGAGGTCAAGTCATTCATCAGTCCATTGTTAGTTCTATTACCCTGGTCAAGTCATTTAATCTCATTCAGGTTTGGTTTCTTTATCTGTAAATGAGAAAAAAATTGGACTCCACAGTTTTTTAATATCTCTTTCAAATACAAATCTATGATCTTTTGCTAAACCTGAGACTCAAGGTTCATGGAATATAATATTTCATGAAACTGGATTCTGGCATTTAAGCACAAATGGTATGCTAGAGTATCCTGCTGTTTACATGGTATAGCACTAAAGACTTCCTTGGTACAAAATTCATTTCTCAGAGGAAATGATAACATCTTCCTCTGAGCTCTCTCAGATCCAGTACAACCTATTTTTATGCTGATATATAGAACTGATAGTTTTCACTGGTATAAAGTAGCAGACTTTGTAGTCATATTAATTAAAATAAATTTAAAACCTTGGAACAAAAGGGCACTCAGACTTTAGGGTCTCACAATAAAAAACATAGGGAGATGGCGAATGCCTAGTTTGAGATTTTGAATCAGAAATGTGATTAAAATGAAAAACTATGGAGAGGATGGAACCCCAAAGTGACTTGCATACATTCTGTCTTTTTACTTGTATTTTCCTGAGGGATAGCATTTAAGGGGGGAAAAGGTGACCTAATGGTAGGCTCTATAATGGAGGGTAGAAAGAATCTAGATTGATTCCTTATCATAAGACCTGACTGGACCTCCCAAAGTATATTGATATGGCGAATTAGGAGTAAGAACTCACTTGTACTCTCCAAAATTCCCCTCCAAACAACTTTTAAATAATTGCTCAGATCAAATTCAGAAATAGAAAAATCAACAAAAGGTCATGAAAAACAATTTGTTGGTCCAAAGCAACTTGGGAGGTTTGTAAGAAATGTCTTCCTCACCAGGATGATATTATCAGTTGCAGCAACATCATTGGGAGGTTTCAGGCCCCAAACAATAAGGGAGTCAGACAACTGATCAGATAGATTTAGCTGGTAATGTGTTAAAGATTATATTGCTCATACTTGTGCTAGTTCAAGAAGAGACAGAGGGTCAGTAATTCTAGTCATAGTTCCATGGCAGAGAATAGAGGTTGTCATCTCTCACAAGGAAGCAGGAGCTCTGATTAAGGCAGAAAGGGATAGCTTTAAGATAGCAGAACCTGATCAGAGTTATAGGGATAAAAGGAATCCTACACTTTTACCTAATGGAAAACAAGGTCTATACTGAAATAAATATCAAAGCATAGGCCAGGAGAGTAGGGACCACAAATTTCCCTGGATCATATTATTTTAGAAGCACTGAAAACCCATAGACTTTCAGAACTGGCACATAAAATCTTAAGCTTGAGATGTGTCATTCTACCTCAGAAGCTGAGTCCAACTTTAACATAATGATAAAATCAAGAAATAGACTGGGGAAATTAATAAATAACAATATCAACAAAAGAACTTAACCATAAGGAGCTACAATGTTCATAGAAAAGACTGAAATATAAACTTGGAAGAAGAAAACAGTGACAAAAAATCTATAAGCAAAGCCTCCAGCTGTCCCCCAAAAAATATGAATTAGACCCAAGCCCAGCAAGAATTCCTTAAAAGTTCAAAAAGTATTTTAAAATCAAATAAGAAAGGGAAAGGAAAAATTGGAAAAGAGATGCAAAAAAAATTAGAAGAGAGTCAACAGCTTATTAAAAGAGACACAAAAAATACTGAACATTACATTTCAAAAACAAAGTTGGCAAAATAGCAAAAGAGGAACAAAAAGAATGCAAAACTACAAGAACTGGCCAAATGATGGGGGAGAAGAGACAAAAATTTACTGAAGGAAAAAAACATCTTAAAAAGCAGAATTTTGAAAGGGGAAGGTAATGACTCCATTAGACAACAAGAAACAATAAAGCAAAGTAAAAAATGAAAAAAAGAAAAGAAAAGAAAAGAAAATGTGAAATGTGAAATGTCTTGATCAGAAAACTGACCTAGAAAATATATGTAAGAAAGATATTTTAAGATCTATTGGATCACCTTAAAGCCATGATCAAAAAAGAAAAGAAAAGAGCTTGGACATTATATTTAAAAAACTATTCAGGAAAACACATCTGATATCCTAGAGCCAGAATGTAAAGGAAAAATTGAAAGAATTTAAGGACCACTTTCTGAAAGAGATCCCAAAATGAAAACTTGTATAATTATTTTAATCAAATTCCAGAATACCAGTAATCAGAAAAAAAAAAATCTAAATATTGTGAAGGCACAATCATGATCAGATTTAGCAGCTTCCACATTAAATTATCAGAGGGCTTGGGATATAAAATTCCAGGTGACAAAGTAGCTTGAATTGCAACCAAGAATAATTTACTCAGCCAAATTGAGTATAATCTTTCATGAAAAAAAAATAGATAACTAATGAAATAGACTTTTTTTCAAGCATTCTTATTGAAAACACCATAATGAAATAAAAAATTTGATTCACATATTCAAGATTCAAACAAAGCAAGAAAATCTAAACATGAAAGAGAAATCATAAGGGACTCAATAAACTGTTAAACTGTATATTACATTTTTAGAAAGATGATCATTTTTTATTTCTGAGAATTTTATCATTATGAAGACAGTTAGAAAGAATATAAATAGAGAACACAGGTAGGAGTTGTCTATAATAAGATGATATCTTAAATAAAATTAAGGGATGAGAAAGAGAGATGCACTGAGAGAAGGGAAAGGAAAAGAAAAAACAAGCAAAAAATCTCTCATAAAAGAGGAACAAAAGGAAAAAAAAATTATAAAAAGATGGAGTAGGGGTGGCAGAAAATGCTTGAATCTTACTTTCATTCAAATTCACCCAAAGAGGAAAAAATACATGCTTACTTGTTTGTAGAAATCTATCTTCTTTTTAAAGAAAAAGGAGAGGAAGAGAATAATATGAAGAGGGAGTCAGTGATGAAGAGAGATGAATAAAAGGAAATAGTAGTCAGAAACAAAACAGACTTTCAAGAAGAGAAAGGAAAATAGAAAAAGAATAATAGGAATGGGAGTGGAATAGAATGAAAGTAAACACATAGAAATCACAACTGTTAATGGGAATAGGATGAACTCACCCATTAAAAAAAAAGTGGATAGCATAATGGATTGAAAACTGTAATTCAACTATATGTTGTTTATAAGAAAGATACTTGAAACAGAAAAGCACATGTAAAAATAATGAAAAGGGGCTGGAGCAGAATCTATAATGCTTTTATATGGTATTAAAAACAAAAAAGATAGTCATTATCTCACACAAATCAAAAGCAAAACTAGACCTAGTTGAGATAAACAAGAAATTTACATTTTCCTAAAAGGTATCAAAGACAATAAAACAATATCAATACTACACATATGCACCAAATTACAAAGCATCCAAATTCTTTTTTTTTTTTGGCTTAATTAATTAAATTTTATATTTTAACGAATAGACATCTATTTTTTTTTCTTCCTGTAACTCTGTATCTTATTAGAAAATAAAACAGTAGCAACAACCAAAAAATCATTCCAACAAATATGTATAAATAAAGCAAAATACGTTTTTTTATTAAAGCTTCTTATTTCCAAAATATATGCATGGATAATTTTTTCAATTTTGACCTAACAAAAACTTGTATTCCAACTTTCCTCCTGCTTCCCCTAGATGGCACATAATCCAATATATGAAAAATATGTGTTAAATGCAA
Source organism: Sminthopsis crassicaudata (assembly GCF_048593235.1). Lineage (NCBI taxonomy): Eukaryota > Metazoa > Chordata > Mammalia > Dasyuromorphia > Dasyuridae > Sminthopsis > Sminthopsis crassicaudata. The sequence goes on from NC_133617.1 coordinate 103,302,322, forward strand.
TATATGTATACACAGTTATACAATTATCTTCCTACACAAGAAAGATCAGATAAAAAAGAAAAAAAATGAGAAAGAAAACAAAATGCAAACAAACAATAACAAAAAGAATGAGAATGCTATGTTGTGGATTCATGCTCCGTTCTCACAGTCCTCTGGGTGTAGATGGCTCTCTTTATCACAAGATCATTGGAAATGGTCTGAATCATCTCATCATTGAAGAGAGTCACACTCATTAGAATTGATCATTATATAATCTTCTTGTTCCCATATACAATGATCTCCTGGTTCTGGTGATTTCACTCAGCATCAGTTCATATAAGTCTTTCCATCCCTCTTTGAAGTCATCCTGCTGATCATTATAGAAAATAATATTCCATAACATTCATATACCATAATTTATTCAGCCATTCTCCAATTGATGGGTATCCACTCAGTTTCCAGTTCCTTGCCACTACAAAAAGGGCTTCCACAAACATTTTTTTTGCACATCTTTATGATCTCTTTGGGATATACACCCAGTAGAAAAACTTCTGGGTTAGAGGTTATGCCCACTTTGATTCTCAATGTTAAGTGTTATATTAAGAGTTGAGTTAGTGTTGAGAGTTGTCTTAATTTGCATTTCTCTGATCAATAGTGATTTAGAGCACCTTTTTCCATGGCTTGAAAAGGTTTCAATTTCTTTATCTAAAAATTATCTGTTCTTATCCTTTGGTCATTAATCAGTTGGAAAATGAGTTGGCTTGAATTCTTATAAATTTGAGTCAATTCTCTATATATTTTAGAAAGACAGGCTTTATCAGAATGTTTGAATATAAATTTCCCCCAATTTATTGCTTCCCTTTTAATCTTGTTTGCATTGGTTTTGTTCGTATAAAAACGTTTTAACTTAATTTAATCAAAATTAAATATTTTGTGTTCAATAATGAACTCCAGTTTCTCTTTAGGCACAAATTCCTTCCTTCTTCACAGCTCTGAGAGGTAAACTATCCTTTGTTCTTCTAATTTGCTTATAATATCACTCTATATATCTAAATCATCATTCCATTTTGATTTTTTATCTAGGTGTACAGTGTTAGCTGTGAGTCAATACCTAGTTTCTGCTACATTAATTTCCAATTTTCACAGCAGTTTTTGCCAAATAATAAATTCTTATCCCAAAAGCTGGGGTCTTTAGATTTGTCAAACACTAGATTATTGTAGTAATCTATTTTGGACTATTTTGTCCTTTTAACATAATTTATTCCATAATTTATTACTCTATTTCTTAGCCAGTACCAAATGGTTTTGGTGACCATTATTTTATAATATAGTTTTAAGTCTGGTACAGCTAGGCCAACTTCATTTACATTTTTCATTAATTCCATTGAGATTCTTTTTTTTAAATTAATTTTATAATTATAACATTTTGACAGTATATATGCATAGGTGAGTGTAGTTGATTCTGCCCATCATTGATCAATTGGAATTGGATTAGTTCTTTTCTATGTTGAAGATATCCACTTCCATAAAAATACATCCTCATACAGTATCATTGGTGAAGTGTATAATGATCAAGTTCTGCTCATTTCACTCAGCATCAGTTGTTGTAAGTCTCTCCAAGCCTCTCTGTATTCCTCCTGTTGGTCATTTCTTACAGAGCAATAATATACCATAACATTCATATACCATAATTTACCCAACCATTCTCCAATTGATGGACATCCATTCATTTTCCAGTTTCTAGCCACTACAAAAAGCTCTGCCACAAACATTTTGGCACATACAGGTCCCTTTCACATCTTTAGTATTTTCTTGGGATGTAAACCCAGTAGTAGTACTGCTGGGTCAAAGGATATGCACATTTTGATAACTTTTTGGGCATAATTCCAGATTGCTCTCCATAATGGTTGGATTCTTTCACAACTCCAACAATACATCAGAGTCCCAGTTTTCCCACATTCCCTCCCACATTCATCATTATTTTTTCCTGTCATCTTAGCCAATCTGATAGGTGTGTAGTGGTATCTCAGAGTTGTCTTAATTTGCATTTCTCTGATCAATAGTGATTTGGAACATTTTCATATGAGTGGAAATAGTTTTAATTTCATCATGTGAAAATTGTCTGTTCATATCCTTTGACCATTTATCAATTTGAGAATGGCTTGGTTTCTTATAAATTAAAGTCAATTCTCTGTATATTTTGGAGATGAGGCCTTTATCAGAATCTTTAACTGTAAAAATGTTTTCCTAATTTGTTACTTCCCTTCTAATCTTGTTTGCATTAGGTTTGTTTGTGCAAAAAACTTTTTAATTTGATGTAATCAAAATTGTCTATTTTGTGATCAATAATGATCTCTAGTTCTCATTTGGACACAAATTCCTTCCTCCTTCACAAGTCTGAGAGGTAAATTATCCTATGTTCCTCTAATTTATTTATGATCTCATTCTTTATGCCTAAATCTTGGACTCACTTTGATCTTATCTTAGTATGTGGTGTTAAATGGGGGTCCATGCCTAGTTTCTGCCATACTAATTTCCAGTTTTCCCAGCAGTTTTTGTCAAATAATGAATTCTTATCCCAAAAGTTGGGATCTTTGGGTTTGTCAAACACTAGATTGCTATTTTTATTCACTATCTTGCCCTGTGAACCTACCCTATGCCACTGATCAACTAGTCTATTTCTTAGCCAATACCAAATGGTTTTGGTGACTGTTACTTTATAATATAGTTCTAGATCAGGTACAGCTAGACCACCTTGATTTAATTTTTTTTCATTACTTCCCTTGAAATTCTCGACCTTTTGTTGTTCCATATGAATTCTGTTATTATTTTTCTAGGTCATTAAAATGGTTTCTTGGGAGTCTGATTGGTATAGCACTAAATAAATAGGTTAGTTTAGGGAGTATTGTCATCTTAATTATATTCGCTCCGCCTATCCAAGAGCACTCAATATCTTTCCAATTATTTAAATCTGAGACTTTATTTTTGTGGCATTCCATTGAGATTCTTGACCTTTTGTTCTTCCAGATAAAGTTTGTTATTATTTTTTCTAGACCTGTAAAATAATTTCTTGGGAGTTTGATTGGTATGGCATTGAATAAGTAGATTAATTTAAATAGTATTGTCATTTTTATTATATTTTCTCATCCTACCCATGAACGCTTGATATTTTTCCAATTGATTAGATCTGACTTTATTTGTGTGGAAAGTGTTTTGTAGTTTTGCCTAACTTTGCCTTGGCAAGTAGACTTCAAATTTTTTATATTATCAACAGTTATTTTAAATGGAATTTCTCTTTGTATCTCTTGCTGCTCGACTTTGTTGGTAATATATAAAAATGCTGATGATTTTTGTGGATTTATTTTATATCCTGCAAGTTTGCTGAAGTTGTAAATTGTTTCTAGTAGGTTTTAGCTGATTCTCTATGATTCTCTAAGTATGCCATTATATCATTTGCAAACAGTGAAAATTTAGTTTTGTCATTACCTACTCTAATTCCTTTAATTTTTTTCTTCTTTCATTGCCGAAGGTAACATTTTTAATATGTTAGTGAATAGTAATGGTGATAGAGGGCACTATTGGTTCACCCCTAATCTTATTAGGAATAGTCCCCATTACATATGATGCTTGCTGATGATTTTAAATAGATGCTACTGATCATTTTAAGGAAAATTTCATTTATTCTAATACTCTCTAGTGTTTTTAACAGGAAAGAGTGTTGGATTTTTTAAAATACTTTTTCTGCATCTATTGAGATAGTCATATGATTTTTGTTAGTTTGGTTATTGATATAGTCAATTATGCTAGTAGCTTTCCTAATATTGAAGCAACCCTGCATTCCTGGAATAAATCCTACTTGGTCATGATGTATTATCCTCAGGATGATTTGTTGTATACTCTTGCTAATATTTTATTTAAGATTTTTTGCATCAATACTCATTAGCAAATTGATCTATAATTTTCTTTCTCTGTTTTGATCCTACATGGTTTTGGTGTTAACACAATATCTGTGTCATAAAAGAAATTTGATAAGACTACTTCTTCCCCTATTTTTTCAAATAGTTTGCATAGTATTGGAATTAATTGTTCTTTAAATGTTTGGTAGAATTCCATCTGGCCCTGTAGATTTTTTTCTTAAAAAGAACACTGGGAAATGAGTAGTGGACCACAACATAGCATTTGCACTCTTTTTGTTGTTTGCTTACATTTTTGTTTTTCTTCCCAGATTATTTTACCTTCTTTCTAAATCCAATTTCCTTATTCAACAAGATAACTATCTATCTATCTATCTATCTATCTATCTATCTATCTATCTATCTATCTATACACACACACACACATTATATATATATATATATATATATATATATATATATATTTAATATATTATAATATTTAAACCCATATTTTAACATGTTTAATATATATGGGACTGCCTGCCATCTAGGGGAGGAGGTGGAGGGAAGGAGTGGAAAAGTTGGAACAGAAATTTTTGTCAATGTTGAAAAATTACCCATGCATATGTTTTGTCAATTAAAAGCTATAATAATAAAAAAGAAAGAAAGAAAAACAAGTACATTCCAAACTCCAAAAAAAAGTTGATTAATAGCTTGTTCTTTTTTTTCTAAAATGGCACTATTTAAGTAATTTAGTTCTTCTTTTGTTAATCTAGGCAAGCTACATTTTTGTAATTTTTCATCTATTTCACTTAGATTATCAGATTTATTGGCATATGATTAAATAAAATAAAAACTAATTATTGATCTACTTTTCTCTTTATTGGTGGAAAGTTCTCTCTTTTAATTTTTGATATTAAAATTTTTATTTTTCTTTCCTTTTTCTACTTAAATTAACTAAAAGTTTATGTATTTTGTTGGTTTTTCATAAACCTAACTCTTACTTTTATTTATTAATTCAATAGTTTTCTTACTTTCATACTTTTTAATTCAATAGTTTTCTTACTTTTTTATTAATTACTCCTTTTATTTTCAGTATTACAAATTTGGTAATGAATTGGGGGGGTTAATTTGTCCTTTTTCTAGGTTTTTTAGTTACATGTCTAATTCATTGATCTTCTCCTTCTCTATTTTATGCAAGTAAGTATCTAGAGATATTAAACTTCCCCAAGGAACTGCTTTAGCTGCATCCCACAAATTTTGGTATGTTGTCTTATTATTGTGATTCTCTTGGATGACATTAATAATTGTTTCTATGGTTTCTTGTTTTACCCATTCATTCTTTAGGATTAGTTTATTTAATTTCCAATTAATTTTGGTCTGTTTTTGCCTGGCTCTTAATTACATGTAGTTTTTATTAGTCTGAAAAGATTGATTTACAAATGCCTTTCTGCATTTGATTTTGAAGGTTTTATGCCCTAATAAATGGTCAGGTTCCATGTACTGCCAAGGAAAAAAGTATATTCCTTTCTGTCTGCATTCAAATTTTATCCAAAGAGCTATCATACCTAACTTTTCTAGAATTCTATTTACTTCCCTAACTTCTTTCTTATTTATCTATATCTACTATTTATCTAGTTCTGTGAGAGTAAAGTTAAAATCCCCTATTAGTATAGTTTTGCTGTCTAATTCTTCATTCAGCTCTCTTTACTTTTCTTCTAGGAATTTGGATGCTATACCACTTGGTGCATATATGTTTAGTATTTACATGACTTCATTGTCTTTGGTACCTTTTAAAAGGATGTAGTTTTTGTCCTTGTCTTTTTAAATTAGTTTTATTTTTTACTTTTGCTTGATCTGAGATTAGAAGTACTACTCTTGCTTTTTTTACTTCAGTTTAAGCATAACAGATTTTGCTCCAACCTCTTACCTTTACTCTGCATGTATCACACTGCTTTAAATGTGTTTGTTGTGAATCACAAATTGGAGGATTCTGGCTTTCAATCCAGGCTGCTATCTACTTCCTTTTCATGAGAGAGTTCAACCCATTCACATTCACAGTTAAATTTACTAACTATTTTCTGTCATCTGTTTTCCCCTAGTCATATTTTTCTCTTTCCTTTCCTTCTTTGCCCCTTTCTATCCTCGCCAGTATTTTGCTTCTGATCACTCTCTCAATCAAATACTCCTTCCCTTTTATAGCCCCTCTCTTTTTCTTATCACTTTCCCCTTCCACTTCTGTTTTCCCTTCTATTAGCCTTTCCTTTTCATTTTCCCTTTCCCCTCCTATTTCCCTACAGTTTGAGACAAGCTTCTCTGTGAAACTAAATGTATCTCCTTGAGTCAAAACTGATGAGAGTAAGATTTACATGATGATCATTCACCTCCCTTCTTTCCCTCAATTGCAATAGGTATTTTTTGCTTCTTCATAAGATGTAATCTACCCCATTTTAAGTCCATCTTCCTCTTCTCTCAGTAAAATCACTTTTCATTTTCTAATTTTTTATATCATCACAATAAAATCTAATTATACCTGCACCCTCTAATTATATCCATAATAAAGATACAAATCAAAAAAGTTAAACATATCATTTTTATATATAAGGATATAAGCTTTTTAACTTTTAAAATAGAGTTATTTTTTTCTTTTTACATTTTTTATGCTTATCTTGAGTTCTGCATTTGAAGATCAAATTTTCTATTCAGGTCTAGTCTTTTTAGCAGAAATAAATTAAATTAATCTGGTTCATTGAATGCACATTGAATGGGCTGCCTGCAATGTTTTCTCCTTGATTTTATAATTCAGAAATTTAGCTATGATGTCCCTTGGAGTTTTTATTTGAGGGTCTTTTTCAGGAGATGATCAGTGAATTTTTTTCAATGGCTATTTTACCTTCTGGTTCTAAGACATCAGGGCAGTTTTCCTTGTTGATTTCCTGAAAGGTGCTGCCTAGGTTCTTTTCTTCATCATGGGTTTCAGAAAGTCCAATAATTCTTAGATTGTCTCTCCTAGATTTATTTTCCAGGTCAGTTGTTTTTCCAATGTGGTATCTTACATTTTCTATTTAAAAAAAATGGGGGGGTTCATGTTACTCCTCATTGAGTCATTCACTTCCCTTTGTTCAATTCTAATTTTTAGTGAATTTTTTTCAGTTAGCTTTATCTCCTTTTGCATTTGATTAATTGAACTTTTAAATGAGGTGTTTCATTCATTGCATTTTTTTATGCCATAAATTCTTTTTTTCAATGAATTGGTATATTTTTCATATATATTTTGTAAGGAGTTATATGCTTGTGTCCATTTCATTAAATCTATTTTGTAAAGAGTTATTTGCCTTTTTTATTTCATCCTAATCTATTTTGTAAGGAGTTAATGCTTTTTTCATTTCATCAAATCTATTTTTAAAGAGGTTTCTTCAGATAATTTCTGTTTTCTCTTTTCTAAACTCTCTTGTCAAGTTCTCATTTCCTTTTCCAATTTTTTCTAACTTTTTTAAAGATACTTTTTGAATTCTTCAAAGATAGCCTTGAGAAACTCATATCATTCTTTGGGGTTCATGGGGAGATGATTTGTCTTTAAGATCCTCAGGGTTGAATTTTGGGCTTCTCTTTCTTCAAAAAAGTTATCTATGGTTAATACTCTTTTTTGCTCAATTTTTAAAAGATTAAGGTCTGCTTTTAAGGCAAAGGAATGATACTTGCTTTAGGTTGCCCTATGGACAGAGTTGCTAACTTCTGGTGCTGGGTAGGCATGGCCAGATTCCATCTTTTTCTGAGCTTCAGAACCTCACTATTTGCATTTTGTATTTACTTTAGGTGTTTCACAGCCAATCTGCTGATGGACTGGATTGTTATAAGGACAGAGTAGCCTAAGTGCCCACTCATTAGATTCCCCAGTGCCAGACACTGCCAAGGTCAGGTTCCATGCCCTGGGCTCTTTATGCTACATCTGCCTTCTACCACCTCTTCCCTTGCATGATTAAAACAGACCTTTTCTAAAGGTCTTCCAAAGTATCTTACTTTGGAAATTTGTTACACTCCAAATATTTGTGGGTTCTGTCACTGCAAAAATAGTGATCTGGAATTAATGATCTGGTATTAATCTGAGGGACACTAAGAGGAGTTCAAATATTAGTATTCATATACATGTAATAGCAAACATTTACAGTATCAGGAATATGTTATAAGCCTTCACAATAAGATGTGAAGTGAAGAAAGTATATCCATTATCACTAATATTATTTAATATTGTATTTAAAATACCCACAATAACAATAAGAAAAGAAAAAATACATTAAAGGATTTAGAAAAGGCAGTGAGGAAATAAGTCTATCATACTTTGCAGATGATATAATAGTATACTTTGAGAATTCTAGAGAATCAAAGAAAAAATAGTGCAAATAATTTAAAAACTGAGTGAGGTTGCACAGTATAAAATAAATCCAAATAAATCATAAATATTTCTATATACCATCAACAGAATCCAGCAACAAAAATAATTAAAATCAAAATTCCATTTGAAATGATTGCAGATAATACAAAATACTTGGAAGTCTACCTACAAGCAAATCCAGAAACTATATGAACACATATGTTCATATATGGACACATATGAAGAAAATAAAATAAAGTCACATCTAACAACTGGAAAAATGCTAATTGCTCATGGGTAGATCTAGTCAATATAATAAAAATGACAATTCTACCTCAATTAATTTACTTATTTAGTGCCATATCAAATAGCCAAAATATCATGTGAGAGATATTAAAAATAAAAAAATCACCTGACATAAAAATGTAAAGACTATAAAGCAGATCACTAAAAATAATTAGCAAAAAATGAAGTTACCTAACAATACCAGATTTGTGTAAAGGGCTACAAATAGTGGGGAACTCTGGGTGAGGTATAAGACCCTTTAGTCTAGTAAAAGGAACCCCACTGAAAATGTCTGGTTTAACTCCCCATTCCCCCCAAAGGCATCTCAGCCTTTCTGAGAAGTCAGGGGGCATGAAAATCTGTGCTGTATTTGAAGCAGAGCTATGCTAACTTGGCAAGGAAACATCTGCATACAGTAGCAAATTGTTATGTGGTCCTGCATGTGCAATATGCTATAATTAGTGCATTGCAGTATCCTATAGTTAGCATATGCACAGTATCCTATAGTTAAATGCATTATATAAGCGTAGACTATATAAGGTGAGGAATCTTTGAATAAACAGACTCCTGTTTGACCATCCTCATGAGTTTTATCTCATCATTCCTCACCCATGATCAGGATTTGAGCTTATACCAAAATCTTCCCATAAGCAGAACTGGACAGATTCGAAATTGGATTACAAAATGGTAATCATAAAAACAATTTTGTACTGGCTAAAGAAGAGCTTGGTAGAATAGAGATATCAATTATAGAGACTTACATAATAGTAAACAACAACAATAATAAAGTATTTGGCAATTCCAACAATATATGGCTTTTGAAAAAGAATTCATTATTTGACAAAAATGGCAGGGAAAACTGGAAAGTAATTTGGCTGAAACTATGTATGGATCAGCATCTCATACCACAAAATAAAATACTATCAAAATAGATTCATGATTTAAAAAAATCATTTTTCTGGTTATATTTTTATTTAAATACATATTTCTTTATGAATCATGTTGGAAAAGAAAAATCATAACAACAAGGAAAAACCATGACAGAAGAAATAAACAGAAAAAACAAAACAAACATAGCATGTGTTAATTTATATTTAATCTCCATAGTTCTCTTTTTGGATACAAATGGTGTTTTCTCTCCAGAGTTTGTTAGGATTGCCTTAGATCACTAAACACTGAGAAGAAAGAACCAAGTCTTTCAGAATTTATCATCACACAATCTTGCTGATACTGTGTACTATATATTGCTGGTTCTGCTTGTTTTATGCAGCATTAGTTCATTTAAATCTTTCCAGGTCTTCCTAAAGTCAGCTCACTCATCATTTTTTATATAATAATATTCCTTTACTTTTATATACCATACCTTATTAAACTATTTCTCAGTTGATGGGAACCTATTCATTTTCCAGTTCTTTACCACCACAAAAAGTGTCACTACAAACATTTTTGCACACATAGCTCCTTTTCCCTCCTTTATGATTTTCTTGGGATACAGACTCATAATTGGCACTGCTTGGTCAAAGTGTATGCACAATTTTATGACCCTTTGGGCTATAAGTTACAAATTGTTCTCCAGAGTAGTTGGATCATTCACAATTCTATCAACAATTTATTAGTTTTCCAGTTTACCTACATCCCCTCCAACATTTTTCATTATTTTTTCCTGTAATTTTAGTCAAGCTTTAGTAAGCTGGTATCTCAGATTTATTTTAATTTTCATTTCTCTAATCACTAGTGAGTTAGAACATTTTTTTCATATTACAATAGATGTTTTTAATTTCATCATCTGAAAATTGTTTATGTACTTTGACTATTTATCAATTAATAAATGACTTGTATTCTTATACATTTGAAACACTGTTATAATTTTTTTCTCAGCTTTGTACTTCTCTTTTAATCTTGTTTCTTTTGATTTTGTTTCCCCTCCTGGTTCTAATATATCAGGTCATTTTCCTTGATAATCTCTTGAAGAATGTTATCCAGACTCTTTTTTTTGGTCAAGGACTTCAAGTAAACCAATAATTTTAAAATTGTCTTTCCCAGATCTGTTTTCCAAATTGTCTGTTTTTCCAATGAGATATTTTACATTTACTTCTGTTTTACTTTTTCTTTGTAGTTTGTTTAATTGATTATGTCTCATAAACTCATAACTTCTATTTGCCCTGTTCTAGTTTTTAATGTATGATATTCTTCTGTTAATATTTTTAATCTCCTTTTCCATTTGATTTTTTCAAGTGGTTTTCAAAGGAAACTCAGTTCATGATTAAAAAATAAAAGACAATATCATGGGATACATTGCATTTTCTCTGAGGGCCTTTCTAATCCTGAGATTTTGTAATTATTCTCAGGAAAGGAAAACAATAAGGGAAAGAAGATGAAGAGGTCAAAATTTATGCTTTCAAGTGAATATAGACAGTCAGCAATGTGGGAGCAGAACTATAATGAATTTTTAAAATAATTTCTTCTCAATACTATCCTGCTTTAGGTACAGTACCACCCTATTATAATAGGAATGGAAGGCACTAATCTTCTATTTATAGATCTGTTTGAGCTCTACTTTTGACACTTTCTCTAACTTTGATTAAATAGCTTCATTTCCCTTAGCTGTAATACAGGTGCAAAAATAGCTGCAACATTAACCTTATAGAATCACTGAGATAAAGGTTGTTTGAAATCCCTAAAAAGCAGTATGAAAAGAAACTGATGTTGTGATTATGCTATCTACTGCATAAATTGGGTGCAAAGAGATTTAACTTCTCTCCTAGTCACTGGCACTAACTTCTTCAAAGATTTGGAGCAAACTAATGATCATTACCTAATTGTTGTTTCCCTTTAGCATCATAGGAATATAACAATAAAAGGAACTTTGGGAATTCTCTAAAATAATCATCATTTTATAGATGCAAAAACTAAATCTCATGTATATTAAGTGACTTGTCCAAGACTACTCAAACAGTATATCAGAGCTTGGATTGGAAACAAGTCTGTTGCTTTCAAATCTGAGGCTCTTTCTACCATATCATATTTTATCAGCTAGCAGAATTGAGCAAAGATTGTTGAAATAATGGACTTCATGTTAGACATGAGGACCAAGAAAGACTGACTAGGGCTACAGAAATAGAAATGGAACTAGCTGTAAGAATATCTGGATCTATAACTAGGCTCAGTAGTAAAGCAGGCCAGTGGGGCAGCCCCTAGGCCTAGTTCAGAAGGCAAATTCTGTGAAACCAAGTTGTGTCCTAGAAAGAGCTGGTAACACTATCCTCTGCTGTGAACTCAAACTCAAGCTTGAAATCTGCACAGCTTCCCCTTTACCCCAGGAGCAAAGCTTGACCACAAAATAACAAAAAAGGAAATAAAGAAAAGAAAAGGAAGCAAAATAAGCAAGAACTAGATTAAACATTTAACAATAATAAGGTCACTTCCCCTTCCTGGACTTCAATTTCTTTTTCTGGACAATTGAAGTAGAGTAATTCAGAGGCTGAGATGTGATGTTCAGTTGTGTATGTGTATACATATATATGTATTTATGTAATACATTATATAAACATACATACATGCATATATAGACAGATAGATATAAACATAGATATAATATCAGGGGCTCAATTATGAGATGTCTAACACAGGAGTGTCCAGGATAAAGTATCCTCATCAGAGAAGATGCTGTGCTCTATGCTCAAAGTAGAATTGAATTAATTCAGAAAAAATGCAAGAGTTAGAGAAACCACCCCAATATTCATAAGGAATATTTGCGTCCAATCTGTGGCAGGCAGAACGTACTGAGCTTGAACATACTGATCAATCATAGTTGGTCCTCTTCGAGAACGAAGGAAAATAACAGATACTTTTATGAATAAATCACCTTTCATTGTCATCATAAATGGAGTAGATGGCCCAGGTATTTGGAACAGTTGAAAGTGAGACACACCTTAAAAATGTCTCAATCTCAAATCCAAAGTTTTGATAATGTACAAAATTACTAATCTTGTACTTTGATAGAATAATGAATTAGTTGCCATAAATAATCCCTTTCATCCTCAGAGGAGAGGCCTTTCATTGGCCTCCTCAGTTTGTGTGATTCTTACCCATTTCTTTCTAAGAGCTGCAACAGTTAGAGTCAGAGAATCTGAGTTCAAATACAGTCTTCTATGCTATCACATATATGATCCTGGTTAAGTCACTTAATTTCTAGCTCAGTTTCCTAATCTATAAAATGGGGATAGTAATGTATTCCAGAGTTATATAATGAGATAATTTATAAAGTACTTTGCAAATCTTAAAGCACTACAAAATATTATTATTATTAAATCTTCCATAGAGGACCATCTAACCCATTCTAGATCTTCTGATTTTTTTGAATATCTTTGAAGAACTAGGCAACTCCATATTTCCTCTTATGTCTCCTTCTCACTTCATAACTGGCCCACCCCTTTTCCAACTTGACATCCTTAATTATGTTTTTAAGCCAATTCTTTAAGCCAATGTTGGTGATTGGTTGCAGTCAAATCATACCCACTATGATCTTCCCATAATTTACAGAGTTACATTTATTTTTAATTAGTCCCAAGAGCATAGTGCTTCATGATTCATTCCATATATACATATAAATACCTCTCATTCTTCTAACATATAATATAAATAGTAGTTACATGAATGGGGAGTACAGATTATCCTGGAACAAATGTGTAAAGCAATGTATGTTTTCAACTTTCTTGTTCTTCCATCTTTCAGAACCAGTTTGGGCCACTGAAGATATTACCTGCCAAGCTACAACCATAACTAAAAATTACCTTTTTATTTCAACAACCTTGCTCCTATATCTCCATATTCATGAAGAGATCCTACTTTCTATATGTCCCATTGTTCATAAAATTAATGGATCATTGTTTTAGAGCTAGAAGAGACTTTCAGTAATACAGCAGGATCATAGATGGAAAACTTGAATGAGCCTTAGCATTCATCAAGTCCAAGCCTTTCATTTTACAGTTGAAGAAATAGGCCTAGTGAGAATAAATGATTTACCCAAAGTCATAAAAGTCATAAATACTAGAAATGAAATTTGAACTCAGATTAATCACTGTTTCCACTGCACCATGATCTCTCTTAATTTTACAACTTAAGAAACTGAGGCCTAGACAAAATAAATAATTTACCTGTGATCAGAGAAGCCCGATGTTCAATTCTTCTGACTTCAGAAGCAATATTCTTACATTGTCTTTTAAAGGCTCAAATGGATGAGATAGAAAAGTCAGTCAATCTGGCAACATTTAAGTGCTTGCTATGTGCTAACCTTGAAGATACAAATAAATTCTAGGGATACAAATACAAATATGAAAAAAGAAAGACAGTTCCTTCCTTCAATGGACTCTAAGGGACGGGAAATAACACATATATTAGAATTAAAATTGATACCCCAAATGGAGGTATGGTGGAGAGAGCAAAGATGTCTCAGAGTAGTACAGCCAGATGAGAAATGAGATGTTTTGAACTGAGTGCTTCCCTTAAATAGAATTTTGAAGTTCATGGCTACATTCTTCAAGTAGAAAGGCAGAGATGAAATAACAAGGCTAATGGAATCTTTCAGAATGATGAGGTATTCCCAATGATGAGATTCCTAGAACATGGTGAAGAAGTCAGAGATGTCCCAGAGAAATTCAACCAACTGAGAAATGAGGAAGAAAAAGGAGTCAAGGTATTTAATTTTAATGAAACACAGGAACAAGCAAGAATGTTGCATAGTATATAACAGACACTCACAAATTTTCATTAAAGTTGAAGTTAAAGCTAATCATGGTAGACTAATTTACTCAGTATACAATATGCCACCTTAATTATGCCATAATTGAATTATAATGCACATAACCTGTTGGCATCAATCCTTTGAAGTCCTTACATTAGCTCCCTGCTCCGTAGAGCCAAAGGCAAAATTGCTGGAGCAGCTGACATTCCCATCAACAAGTATGTCAGCTAGCACTGTCAGTAATTAGAAAGATTTTGATCATGCTGACTTGTGATAGAAAACTCAGTATGAGGGATGTGAACTCAGATGCAGCCCAGGACTGCTTAAGTAGGCCATTGGCATTCCCTTTAACATAAAGCACCAAGAAGTAACAAACACAAAGTCCACCACCCTCACTTTACAGTTATGGAAACACATACATAGAAATGAAATGACTCCTCACAACAGCTCTATAAGTGGGGATTGCCAGGGTTTTATTATTTTCATTCTAAGGTTGAGGAAGTACAGAGAAACGAAGTGACTCAACTAAGTGACTAAGTGACTCAACTAAGACAATGTACTATGAAAGAGTAAGAACCAGGATTCAACCCAACTGTTGGTGATATAGTGGAAAGGTTACCGGACTCAGCATAGATTTGAGATAATGAATTACCAATTGACCAGAACATGAAAGTAATTAGGTTAGTAGAACATTTTCTAGTTAGAAAATAATAGTTTGCTATCAAATTTCCCACATTGTTTAAACTGCACATAAGTCTCAGGATAGAAGTCAGCAAGAATTATTAAATTATTTTGCAGTATTTCCAATGCAGAAACACAAAACTCACCACTCTGAATTCATGTGACTGGAATATTTTGTTTTTTTTTTAATGTGATTCTAAGGCTTGTTGATCTCTTTGCTCTTCAGGATATTAATATCAAAAGCTTGAGAGTGACTGCAACTGTGCCCAGTTTTCCTTAACATTTAGATAGAGATGTAACTCTCTTAACCTTGAATTTCACAAAAACTTTCTTAAATTGTTTGTTTAGATTAATGTAACCTACATCTATTTCTTCAGAAAACATATTCTACAAAGTCATTATAGATTAATAGAAATATGTTAAAATATTAGAATGTTAGGGTTGAAGTGAACCTGAATGTTGGTTAATTGGTTGTTGTCCTTCATTCTCAAAGAGGAACAAAGTGACATCCCTATTTTAGAATCAAGTTACAGTGTGTCTGATACCAATAAGAACTGAGAAAACTTTACCAAAGGTCAGATAAAACCTCTATGCAAACAATTAGGGTACATTCTCTACCTTTGTACATATCACCTTTTTTCGAGCTACTTTAATTCTTCTTTACTTCTAGAGTACTTTCTCAGATGAGGGCATATTGTGCCAAACAACCCTGTATCAGTATCTTCCATGTTGCACAATCAATTCCATTGTTCTTAAAAAAAACTTGTGAGTGGCCTTGTATTTCTTTTTATGTTCATTTAAACAATTGTCCTGTGTGAATTCTCCACAAAATAGTCTTTTTAGAAAGCATAGCAAGTTTGACAAACAAATTATGGGACCAGTCCACTGGAGTGGTGCTCTCTAATGTAAGTTTGAATGCAGTTTAGCCCAAGAAAGGATCTCAGTGTCTAATATTTTATCCTGCCAGATGATCTTCAAAATTGTCCTGAGACAATTCAGTGGAAGTGATTCAATGTTCTGGCATGGTATTGATATACAATCCAGAGTATCTTGTTTTCTTGGTGTTAATTGTTAGGTCAAAATTAGCAAGGCAGCAAAGATCAAACCAAACTTTTGTTGTATCTCAGTTTCAGAGGCTGCACTGAAGGCACAACCCTTTGCAAACAAATGATCATGGATCAACACCCTCCACTTTAGTTTTGTCTCATAGCCTTTTCAAGTTGTAGATTTTACCATCAGTGAGATAGCTGACCTTGATGCTGTGTTCTTCACTGAAAACATTTCACAATATGGCTGAAAACATCTTTATTTCACTCTATTGGTGACTGGAAAATTGTGGAACTATGAACAATATTCATAAGTTTTCCAAGCTGATCAAAGATCAAGAGGACTAGGTTTATTTTAATACTACCTAATACTTTCTGATCTTATTCAGACTGAGGTTACAATCCACTAAAGCTCCTTTATATAGTATCCAGTATGAAACAAGTAAGGCTAAAATGTAAGCTTTTTTGGCATCATCATTTTTTCTTTAAACCCAAGAACTGTTTCCTTTCCCACCAATTATCTTGGGGCCTACAGACACAAAAGACAATCAAGTATAACATAAAAATTGTCCTCTGAAAAGAACTGCATGTTATCTTTGAAATCAATTAATCTCAATAAAAGGTGAAGTAGGTTGGACAAGAGAACTTTAATGGCCCCTTCCAGTTTTACAATTGTATATATAAATCGTCTAGGTCTATTCCCCTTCTTTAAGAACTGCCACATCTCAAAATATTTAGGATATCTTGCACTGAAATCTTTCTCAAATTGACCGAAATGTACTCCTAGATTCACTTAAGTGGATCTAAGACTAAAGTCTTAAAGTCTAGGACTCCTAGCATTTAAAGCTGAAAGACACAATAACCATTGTCTGCGCGAAATCCCTCAATTGAAAGATAAGGAATCTGGTAACCAGAATGAAAGTGTGGAACAAAGTTTACCCTAAAGTATTCAATAAATGATAGAATCTTATATGACATGCTATCAAGTGGACATTATTCCCTAAAAATGCCATTATGTGTGTGGGAAGATATTTTTGTCTTTTTTTTTTTTTTTTTTAGCTAGCATTCATATAATATTTTATTATCTCATGTAATTCTCACAACAACCCTGTAAGGCAGGTGCTAATATCTTCATTTTACAGATTAGGAAAATGAGACTAAGAGAAGTTAAATGACTTGTCCAAATCACATAGCCATTAAGTGTTTGAGGTAAGACTAGAATTCAGGATTCTCTGATTCCAAGTCCAGTACTCTTACACAAATATATTTTTTCCAATTTATTTGGTGCTAGGGAAACAGAGACAAAAAGGAAAATAATCTCTGTCCTCAATGAGCTTACATTCTACTTGATACTTTCAATGCACTGTGACAAGAAACTACCTCAATTGAAGGTTTTCTTAACATATCAAGACAGTTTAGTTTAGTGAGAAAAATACTGGCTTTGAAATAAAGAGATCCAATTCAAGTAATCTGGGCTCAGACACTTGACATATGTCTGATACATTTGTAGTTGTTGTTCAGTTGTGTCCAACTCTCTGTTTATTTGACTGAGATACCAGAGTGGTATGCCATTACTTTCTCTAGCCCATCTTACAGATAAGGAACTGAAGCAAACAGGGTTAAGTGACCTGCCTAGAATCAAACAACAAATATCAGATATTGAATTTGAATTCAGGTCTTCCTGACTCTTAGGTCAAGCACTCCACCTAGCTACATACATAATAGATGATTAATATATGGTTATTTCCTTCTTTATTCTCTGCTCAATTTCTTCTTTCTTTAAAAAAAAAAGAATTGGGCAAGAAGTTCACCAAATTCTCTTTGGGTTCCAGTATTTTATAGTTCCGTGATTCCCAGCAGTAGGAACTATGGAGTTTATATAGATAGCTCTGTGAACAGACAATCTATGCAACAGTGGGGGTGGGATATTAATGCTAACTGACAGGTTATTTTTCTGTATAATCTATGATTTTTAAGTTGAAATAATTAAATCAATTAGATTGTGCAAAATAGCCAACAATTAATTACTGAATGAGATGAATAATGATAGAGAATAAAAATTGACGTCAGATAAAAGCCTCAAGCTGTTGTTGTTCCCACAAGTTAAGGAAAACCTGTCCTTGCCAGGGTCTCATCTGCAGTATTTTGGACTGATTATGTCTGTTTGTTTGCTTTTGCAGATTTTTTTTGTTTTGTTTTAAAGACAGTGTAGATGTATAGGACTTCCCTTTGCTTTCTCTAATGAGAATATCTGATTATGATCATGGTATCCTGGGATGACAAAGCCTCATCTATTTGTTATCAAGAGATATATTAGAATGTTAGAGCAGGAATAAACTTAAAGGAAAAGAATGTTAGAATATGCAAAAGTATGTTAGAACTGAAAAAGTTCTCAGAATATAGATTTTTTAAAAACCCATAGGAACTGTAAGATCTTAGAGAACATTTATTATAATGTCAACATTTTATGAGTTGATCATGGAGTAAAAGAGGCTTGGGTGTGACTTTAGGAAAGAGGTTCTAGGTAAATTTCTAAAACTATCAGTCCAGAAGAAAGTGCTGAAATGCACTTATAGAAGGAATTTTCTTATCTGGGAGTTCACTATGCTAATAAAACCAGCTACCTAGTCTCTTATTTTATGTAAAGAAACTGAGTCTGAGAAATGTGAGTCTGAGAGATGAGAAACTAAGTAACACAACTTTCTGACAGTAGAGTTGTGATTAGAATCAGAAGTTGGTTGGAGAAACAAAACTATCTATTGTAAAGTTTTCAGTGAACACTTACATTTTGGAAATTGCCAAATGCTACAAATCAGGACTTGATTTATTGTTTTGTTGATTGTTAAGCTTAAGAAATGAATATAGAAATGTTAATAATTTAATTTAATGTAATTTCAATAAAGGTAAATTGGAACATATAATCAAATGTTGTTATTATCTGTCAGTATTAATAGTAACTTAATCTCAAGTTTACAAATTGCTTTCTTACATTGTCATTTACGGTGCATTGCTATAAAACCATTTATTATTCCTAGTCAATAGAAGATAATACTGATATTCAGATAATTAGCTTATAAGATAATGGATCCTAGAGTTAGAGTTTAAGGTACCTTAGAATTATTCTAGGCTAATATTCTCCTTTAGGGAAAATTGAGATTTGAATTTTAATTTGAACCCTCATCTGACTCTGTAATTCTCTTTTCACTATACTACTCTATCTCTTCTGAGTCAGGTCAAGAAATAACAAGAGGAAGAGCCTTGATTTTAGGACTATATAATTAGGATGGTCAGGGATTTTGAAGGTAGAATCTCACCTACTTGTTTCATAGCTGAAGATGTTGAGGCCTACAGAGGTAAATTGTCCTCCTGGAGGAAACATAGGTAGTTAACAGAGGAATCAACATTTGAACTAAGATCCTCTAGGACCAAATACAGTATTTTTCTCTTGTCCAATCTTCCTTGGATATTCTGACTTCCACATGGCCTCTGATTTAATAGAGATTTAAAAATATGATTGTATCAGCACTCAATAATGTAGTATCAAAAATATAACTTCTATTTTTGGAATAAAAATGTTGTTTTATTTTATTTTTGGTTTGCATTCCTTAACAAAAATTCCACAAGGACTTTTATATGTATGTTTTGTTAAAGAATTGGTTTCATGGATAATAGATTGTTCTTTTGTAAACTAATTTTTATCCACCATGATCATAGACTCATAGTAGGATCACAACTGGAAGGCACCCTGGAAGTCATCTGATTCAAAAATCTTTATTTTGTAGGAGAGAAAAATGATGCTGAGGGAAATTAAACAGCTTGTCAGGAGAATCAGAGGTAGGATGAGAAGCACATTTTAAAATATAGTTCTCTTTATATAGATTAAAGAAAGGGAGAAGGGGAGAGGGAGGCAGTCAGGAATAGAGATAGAAAGAAGAGTCCTTAGCACGATATCATAGAGAAGAAGGAGTCTTAAAAGCTAAAAAGATATGGGCTAAAATCCTACTTTTGTCACATATTGACTATGTTACCCTGGACTAGTCACTTAACTGCTTAGTGTTTTGGGATTTATAACTATAAATTCAGAGATGGGACTAACCTGGATTGGTGGAGAGAATTACTTTACAAAAATTTCTCTATACCAATAATACAACTGGTTTAGTTGCTATCTCCAACAAGAACTAGATTCTTCAACAGACACCTCAAAATGAATCACTTTTATTGCTATGCTGTGTTATGTTGTAAGTTATGAAATATGTTTAGATGTACTTGTAATCTCCACTGAAGTCCTCTTCTGACCTCGTTTCTCAAAGGCTATAAGCTGGGAATTCTACTAGAAACTAAGAGCTTTGGCAGGTCCAACCCAATTGGAAACTTTTATCACCCAGTCAATTACTTGGTAGTTGGCATCTGAACAACTCTTAAAGTATGTTCCAAGATACAGAAAAATTGACAAAGTTGGCACATTGGAGTACTTACATGGACAAGAAAATAGATCTTTGAAATCAAATCAGCATCACAAAATTAATGGAAATTAACAAGAGAAATCCTGTTCTGGTCATGGAGTACATGGACAAAAAGCCCATTCACTCCTATTCTAATGTCAAGATCTTTGATAAAATGCTGCATAATCAATCCATGATTCCTTCTGTCAGAGCAGCTCATAAAAGTTAGTGTCCTTCTGATAGGAAGATTAAGGGACTTTGGTCTGCATCAATTAAAGAAGGAATGAATGAAGATGTTTGAAGCAATGAAATAGGTGAAATATGCACACTGATCTTTTTTCTTCCCCATTAATTTACAAACTGTTGGGGATAAGGAATGCATCTTTTATTTTATTTATCTTTAACACTCACTCAATATCACACCCAAGATAAATTGCATATTAGACACAAGTAATAATAACATCTGCACTACCAGAATTTACTTGGTTGTTGTGAGGAAAGCAATCTATAAAATGCAAAGTAGCAAAACATGTGAAGTATCATCATATTCATCATTGTCATCAGCATTATCATAATCATTTTCATTACTGTCACCATTTGATAAAGTCTTACAGGAATATTTCATCCTAACACCAATATTACCTCGTTTTCTAAAGCTATGCCAGTACAGTGCCAGATCTGACAACGTGGAAAAGTTTCAAGTTTGGCAGAATAGTGTATTTTTTACTCATTTACCAAGATATATCCATAGCAAAGCAGCTCTTAATTTATATAATAATCTTATAAAGAAATTGGTGAAACCTACAGACCCCTTCAAAGAATGATTTTAAATAATTAAATAAAACATAACACATTACAAAGGAAATTGATTAAACCTAAATACTGTTTCCAAAGTGCTTTAAAAAATAAGTTCATGAGTGAGTAGAACGAAGAGAACCTTGTGCACAGCAACAAGAAGATTATGCAATGATCAATTCTGACTTACATGGTTCTTTTCAACAGTGAGGTGATTCAAGCCAGTTCCAATGGTCTTGTGATAAAAAGAATCACCTACACCCAGAGAGAGGATTGTGGGGACTGAGTGTAAATCCCAATATAGTATTTTCACTCTTTTTGTTGTTATTTGCTTGCATTTTGTTTTCTTTCTCACTTTTTTTTCCCTTTTTGATCTGATTTTTCTTGTGCAGCATGATAATTGTGGAAATATGTATATAAGAATTGTACATATTTAACATATATTGGATTACTTGTTGTTCAAGGGAAAGGGTGAAGGGAATGTAGAGAGAAAAAAATTGGAACACAAGGCTTCGCAAGGGTGCATGTTGAAAACTATCCATGTTTGTATTTTGAAAATTAAAAAAAAAAAGCTTTATAAAAAAAAAACTAAATTTTTGGATGCTAATTTAAGAGCTTTGCCTTAAGAGTCATCATCAGATCGACCATGATTAATGGCTTTATTGGCTAAAAGAACTCATGAAGACAATCTATTACTAAGACTCAGAGGAAATCATTTGATAAATACTAGGTTCTTGAAGTATAGAAGTAGAAGCATTATCATTAGTATTATTGTTCTTAACATTATCATAATTATAATGATCTCAAGCAACACTAAATTTGTTATGGTAAACCTTTAAAGAAGGAAGCAAATAAAATGTCTGCAATTGAATCATCATTTCAAAACTCTGGCACTTGTCAGGAGGGGGGAAAATATCACCCACTTTTTATTGGAAACAAACTGTGATGGGGAGTAGTGTTGAAGTCAGTTCTCACTCATTGTGTATCATATTTCTGCTTCCATCAATTCAGAAGAACCTCCCTAAATTAACTGACAAAGTCTAGTCAAATGAGGTTGACCAATGATACTTATCATTTTAACAACTTTTTGTTTTCTTTTTCTTTTTTTCTGTCAGAAAGGCATTACACTGACTAATGTGTTCCACTTTCAACTGGGACCACAGAACTCTTCCCAGAATGCTAGTTTATTTTTGACAGTGCCTGAGAATCAAGATTTTTGGCCTCAAAGAAGACAGGGATTTCCAGTTCCTTCAGAAGCCCAAGTTTAGTTATATTTATGCTAATTTTTACTAAAGGGGTGAATAGACTTTCCTGTTATCAGGAGAATATGTTTTGAAGGTAATTGCAATCAAAATGTTTGCTTGAGGGAGAACTTGGGTTAATTTTTTTAAAAAAAGAAAAAAGCATTGCTTTCTTTTAAAAGTGAAAGAGAATAGGAAACTCCACTTCCGTCTACAATCTATCCTTTCAACCCACAAAACTTGCTTGACAAATCTTCTCTGTAACATATAACTTACACTTTACAATATTTATACCACTTAGACATGGCATGAATATAAAATAAACTCTTATGTTTTTTTCCTTTCTTTCCTTTTTAAAATTAATTTTATAATTATAACTTTTTTTTGATAGTACATATACATAGGTAATTTTTTTACAACGTTATCCCTTGCACTCACTTCTGTTCTAAATTTTCCCCTCCTTCCCTCCACCCCCTCCCCTAGATGGCAGGTAGTCTCATACATGTTAAATGTGTTATAGTATATCCTAGATACAATATATGTGTGCAGAACTGAATTTCTGGTTGCACAGGAATAATTGGATTCATAAGGTAAAAATAACCTGGGAAGAAAAACAAAAATGCAAACATAAACTCTTATGTTTTAAGATGAAAAGATAGAGCTTTGGATTTGCAGTCTGGAAAAATCTGTCTTTTAATTACATCTTTGATACTTGCTTTTTAAAAGATTTATTCTAGGCAAGGCACTTTATTCCTCTAAGCTTTGGTTTCAACATCTACAAAATGGGTGCAATCAAGATCTCAGGATTTCTGTGAGGGTCATTAAATACATTGGAAATCTTAAGTTGCCATATAAATATCAGCTATTATAGTCATTGTCATCATCTCTTCCTCAAGTATTGCTTGTGAAAACACAATAGAGTTGGAACAAGTGACCTAGCTGTGCTGTGCCCACTATGATATTATCTAATATCAATTGGTCCCTTCATTACTCCACCAAGGTAATCTTACTACTTCTCTTTCTAATGAAGAGTCCGTCCTTATGTAGAACAAGTTCAACCTTTCTACATGAACTTTTGATGCTACCCTGTACCATTTTTCTCCAGGAAATTGTGACCATTATGATCTCCCTCCCCCTTCTCTAATCTACAGTTTCTTAATTTATTCAGTTTTTTCCTTTTTGCCTGCACACACTACCCCATTCTCAAAAAAAAAAAATAAAATAAAATAAAAATAAAATCTGTCAATTTTATTATCTCCTAAAATTATCAACCTATATCTCTCTTCTTCCCTTTATAAAAGTTTTCTGCATTCATTGTCACCACTTTTCTTTGTATCTTCTAAATCCCTTGGAATATGGTTTCTGATTTCATAGTTCAAATAAAACTGCTTTCTCCAAAATTATTGGGAATATTTTACTTGCAGAATTTTATGATGTTTCTTCTGTCTTAATGCTTCTTGATGTATTTGATGCTTTTCATGTAGTGATCATTTTATTTTTCAGAATATCCTCTTTTTTTGTGTTTTCAAGTCACTGCTTGATCTTGGTTCTCCTCTTACCTGTTCAATTACTCCCCCTAAGTCTCTTGTTTATATTTTTATTCATGTCATACTAATTAACTAAGGTTATCATGTGGTTCTTTTTCTTTATATACTATCTTTACTTTCATTCGCTAATCACATCAGCTCCCATGAGGTTAATTATTATTTCTTTATAGATGACTCACAGTTATATAACCAACCTTAAAGTCTTTCCTAAGTTTTACATCTATATTGTCTAGTGAACATTTGGAACTGGATTTTTTGGTAGATATCAAAAACTAAATATATCCAAAATGAATTATTTTTCTTGCCTAATACACTCATATTCTTAACTTTTAGATTACTCTTGAGTCATCTATAATCATAATTCTGCTACCATACTTGTCTTCTGATTCTCACTCACTTCACCTATCTAGTTAATAAAATGTTATTGTTTCAGTCTCCAAAATATATTTTAAATATCTCCTCTTCTCATAGCATCTTAGACTCTCAGTTCAGACTCTCAATTAAATCTCATATAGACTATTTAAATAACCCAGCTAGATGATGTAGTTAACAGATTATTGGGCCTAGAGTCAGAAAGAACTGAGTTTAGGTGAAGTATCAAAGGTGTTTGATCCTGAGTACTTTATCCTCTGTGAGCCTCAGTTTCCTCATATGTAAAATAAGGATAATAATAACATCTATCTCTCAGTATTATGAAGATCAAATGAGATAAATCATAAAGCATTTAGTAGACTTCCAGGAACTTAATAAGCATGTATAGATATTAGTTATTAATATTAGTTCATATTTCTGTTTCAACTCTTTCCCCATCTCTATACTTTCTCCACAAAGCTGCCAAGGTGATTTTCACAAAGCGTAGTTTGGGTAATAGCAATCTTACTGTTCCCACTCAACAAATTATAATGTCATGCCATTACTTTTAGGGTCACTGTTAAGGACCACCCCTAAGTGGAAGGGGCAGGTCAGTTCTCCAAGGGCCCTCCCAGCTGTGAATCATAACACACTTGAAGGAATTGCAAATCAGTCTTTACTGACCCAGATGTTGCTTGTGAATTGAGAATGAAATAAATTGGAGGCAAGAGAAAAGAAGAGAGGTCAGAGAATGCAACTGCCTCTCAGTATCCTTGTATCATTATCATCCTCTCACATGAAGGGATCTGTTCTGCAAGTCAGCAGCCACTAGCAAGTGGCTTTCATAACAGGTCACATATAAATTCCTCTGTTGGGATATAAAGCTCTTTCCAACCTGGTTAATTCCTGCCTTTCTAATTTTTTATATACTGATCTACTCCATCATATAATTAGCTGTTTTTCAGCTTCCTTTTCTTTAGACATACTATATCATTTCTTAACTCCATGGTTTTGTACTGAGTCTCTCACATTTGAGTCTCCCACTCTTCCCTCCTCTCTCAGTCTTTGAAAATGCTTAATTTTCTTTAAAACTCAGTTCAGTGATGATTCTGACCAGTTCTACTTGTGCAGCGATGAAGAGAACCATCTACACCCAGAGAGAGAACCATGAGAACAGAGGGTGGAACACAGCATAGCATTCCCACTCTCTCTTATTATTTGCTTATATTTTGTTTCTTTTTTCTCCATTTTTTACTTTTCTTCCTTCTTGATCTGATTTTTCTTGCACATCCAGATGGGTGTGTGAATATGTATACACATATTGGATCTGGCATGTATTTTGGCATATTTGACATGTATTGGACTGCCTGCCAGGTTGGGGAGGGGATGCTGGGGAAAAGGGGAAAATTTGCAGGAGCATGTTAGGCAGGGGTTAATGTTGGAAAAGTTATCCATGCATATGCTTTGTGAAAAAAAAAGCTTTAATAAAAAAAGAGAGAATCAATATATTGCATGGATCCAAGCTCATTAATCCTAAAGAAAAGTCACGTATATGATAGGAAGACACTGGGGGGGGGGGAAGGAGCAGGAAGAAGGTCTTGTCCATAAGAATTCTATAAAAGACTTTGTCCAGTATCATGCTGAAATAAATGTAGGTTATGCCCCACAGAATTCTCCTGGTCAACTAGTCTAGTTAATTCTAAAAAATGGAAAGTAGTGAGTATGGGTTGATTTCTCCATGATGAATTCTTAATGATTCAGTATTGTATAAGCTCCTTGAAATGAGTGATTGTTTCTTTGTATTTGTAACCCCAATCCCTAGAACACACTTATTAAATACTTGTTGATTGGTTAATTGATTAATTCCTTCCAGGATTCTACTTCTCATAGTAACATCAAGGGATTTTGTTATTATGTTGAGGCTAGAGAATAGATGAGAAAACTTTGGATCCCAGCAATTCATACAGAGTGTCTACTAAATCACATGGGGATGGTTGATGAAATTTTAGCCCTTATTTAAATATAAGAGAAGTAGAAATGTATATTAACAAATTAAATTTATTAGGAAACTTAAAAAAATAAACAAAAAAATTCAGCTCAATGCCCCTTTCAGGCTTTTCCTGTAGTTACTATTCCCTTTATTTCATATAGGATTTAAAGTTGTTTTTTTTTTTAATTCTCAATGCTTAATATAGTACCTGGAGGAGTGGTCCTCAAACTTTTAAAATAGGGGGCCAATTCACTGTCCCTCAGACTGTCAGAGGGCCGGACTATAGTAAAAACAAAAGCTCACACTCTGTCTCCGCCCCTCGGCCCATTTGCCATAACCCAGCCAGCCCCATCTGGTTAGCGGGCCATAGTTTGAGAACCCCTGACCTGGAGTACAGTTAGCTCTCCATAAATGTTGACTGATAAATCAGCAGCATCACATTTTTATCATCACTATCACTTGAATGAGATGGTATCTCTGTCCAATACTCAGAGTAAGATTTTCATTACTTAGCAAAGAATTTGGACAAATTATCCTATGCTTGAGTCTGTGTCATGATTTCTCAATAAACTCAACTCAAAAACTGATACAGAGCAAATTTCTGTCAATCTCAATCCAGATTTATATGTTAATTGGGCATACTATGAGAAAAGTCAATAATATCAGTTAGCCAAGTAACTTTTAGGTGTCTACCGTGGTGCTATTAAGAACTTTTGAGAAAGGCAAAAATTTAAAAAGAAAATTAAAAACCATTGCAATTCTTGGAAAGCTCATAATTGCTTCATTGTGGAGACAACCTGAAAACATTGAGTCATCTCAGAGGGAAAGCACTAATATTAAGGAAGACTGAGACAAGTTTCTTGAAGAAGGTAGGACTTTAGATGATATTTGATGGAAGACAAGGAGAATAAGAGGCAAAGATGAAGAAGAGAGCATTCTAGATATGGAGGATGGACAGTGAAACTGTTAAAAGTTAGAAGATGGGGTATTATGTGTGAGGAGAAGTGAGAAAGCCAATATCACTGGATCATGGAGTATAAAATGGGGGGTAAGATATAAGAAGATTAGGAAAGTAAGGAAAGACTCAAGTCAAATAGAAGATTCTTTATTTGGTCTTGATGGCATTCTCAGCCTTAATAGGATAGTTAGGAGGACTGTAAAGTTTGAGGTGAAAGATTATTAATTTAATCATGCATGTGTTAAGATGTCTATGAAACATCTGCTTTGTGCTTTCCAGCAGGCCATAGGAGTTGCAAGATTGGAAGTTAGGAAACACATTAGGCTTGGAAAAAATATGCAAATCATCTATAAGGAGGTATTAATTTAAATCCGGGAAGCTAAGAAGATGGTCAAGTGAGATAGTATAGACAGGAATAGAAAAAGCCACAGACATAGTCATGGGAAACACA
Organism: Sminthopsis crassicaudata; assembly: GCF_048593235.1. Taxonomy (NCBI): domain Eukaryota; kingdom Metazoa; phylum Chordata; class Mammalia; order Dasyuromorphia; family Dasyuridae; genus Sminthopsis; species Sminthopsis crassicaudata. The sequence continues at coordinate 103,330,099 of NC_133617.1, forward strand.
CATAATTGTGTTTATGAACTGGGCAAAAATCATGTAAAGGAGACGGAAAAGTGGTCAGATATGCAGGATATAAACAAGGAGTATTATCATTGAAATCTAGAGAGAATAGAATAAGACAAGATTGTGATCACCAGTGTCAAAGGCTGCAGAGAGGCCAAGAAGAAGAATGATTGAAAAAGGTATTAGTTTTGACAATTAAGATATAATTAATAACTTTGGAGATAGCAATTTTTACAAATGATAATGCTGAAAGTCAGACAGCAAGGAATGAGGAGAGAAAGTGAAGACATCTATTATAGATGGCTTTCTTAAGGCATATAGCATAAAAGAGAGAGATGAAATCTAGAATGATATAAATCAGAGATCAAGAGAGATTTTTTTGAGAATGAGGAAAGCATGGACACATAGTACTCACTAGGGAAGCTGGTAGTAATAAGGGAGAAACTGAAAATTAATAAGAAAATATGGATGATAGAGGGGGAAATGTGTTGGAGGAGACAAGATGGAATGGGAATCATGTATGTTTGTAGAGAGTTGACTTTGGTAAGGATACAAACACCTTTTGTGTGAAATAGGGATGAAATAAAAAATAATGGAACAAAACATGAATGATATCAGATTGGCCAAGACAGGGAAAAGAGGGAGCTCTGTGAAAATTACCTCAATTTTTTCATTGAAAAATGAGGTTCTCAATTGATAGGATGAGCACCGAAAGGGTAACTTTGGAAGGTTTACAGCATCCAATTAGAGAAGAGCAAAAAGATTGCCTCACCACAAGGAGGTTCCAGATGGAATTATGTAACAAATTTGTAGTGAATCCAATCAAAATGATTTTCTCTGATTTTATTCAGTAGTAAGTGAATAGGAGCAAAGACAATGTGTTCTCAGATGGCGGGTTGAAAGAACAAAAAAGCTTTGATAGGAAAAAGAAGAAAGAAAATTAAAAGAAGAGTATAGAACTAACTGATTCATCAAGGATCAAGATAGTGAAGAGAAAAATATAAATAATGAGAGTAATAGGCAAGGAAAAAGCTAAGGTATGTGGAGAATGGAGGTCACAATGAGATAAAGAAATATATTTTGAAGTGCAACAAATCACTCAAGATGGGAATATATATTCATATTCTTAATAGGATTCATTCCATGAAAAATTAGAACTTACTAGTTTACAATAAGATTCTCAGAGTGGTAGCTTCCAGTCATATCATTTTACAGGTAAATGAATTGAGTTCCAAAGAGTGGTAATAATTTTCCCAACATTATATAACAAGAAAATGATGAACCTGATTTCTCAATTCATAGTCCAATTTCCTTTATGATATACCATATTGTTTCAACTTATAACATATCCTTTGTGAGAGCTGACATAGTAGATGAAAATAACACTGGACCTTTAATTCTTATGGACCTGCCTTCAGAAATCTGGCTCACAATCTAATAACTATATCTCATGCATGTAATGATTTACCATTTTCAAGGCATTTTGCCTATCTTATCTCATTTTTCTTCATGTGAACCAAGTACATTACAAAGGATATTATTATTTCCACTACATAGATAAAGGACCTGAGGTTCAAAAAAATTAAGTAATTTGCCCATAATCACATCATGGATCATAGTCAGCTTGTGAATTTGTGTCTTCTGACTTTAAGTTGTATTTTTTTCCACTGTAATACATTGTCCCTCATATATGAAATATTTATGTAATAATATTTTGAAAGTATAATTGTATAAAATTTAGTGCCAAATTTCATACTATGGACATTATTTGTCAATTTCAACTAGTCAACTTTTACTTAAAGGTGTCCATGATTGTTTACTTAAAAGAATCTGTATGAAACTTCACAGTTAACAGTCTATAATTTGGATCAAAGTAAAGATGCAGACCAAGCTATCTTTTCCAGAATGCTTGAGAAGAAGGTAACTCAATCCTCACACTGTACAAGAAGTCTTTCTCCTCCTAATTCATAACAGTCAGAGGCTCCAAAAAGGAAGTTTCCCTGGTATGTTTTGTGGATTTTTCCTTGAGAGAACCTAAAAACCACTTCTCCATGCAAAATAGAAAAGCAAGGAAGTCAGCATAGATACCTGCTTTTCAATACTCTTTATAAAGAAAAACTTAAGTACCCTGGACAGATGCATCTTGGTTGGAAAGGATTCTGGTTCACTGAAGTCTCTACAGAGAAGTTACTAAGCTTTCAGATTATATTTCAAGTCAGTTCAATATATATTTATTAAGTACCTTAACACCTTCTTAGTACAGCTAAGTGGCACAATGGATAAAGTGCAGGCCCAGGAATCAGGAAAACCTTATCAGATTTGGCCTTACCTGGACAAGTCTCTTAATATATTGTTTTTCTCAGTTTTATCCTCTGTGCAAGGAACTGGAGAAGAAAATAGCACACCACTATTGTGTCTTTCCCACAAAAACCTCGAATGACATCATGAAAAGTTGGACACAACTGAAATAACTAAACAACAACAAATATGATCCAAAAATATACTATATTCAGGGAAGGAGGGAACAAATATTTATTGAGTGCCTATTATGTGCCAGGCACTGTGCCTTTACAAATATTATCTCACTTGATCTGAACAACAACTATGTGGCACAAGTGCCATTATTATTATCTTTATTTTCAGGTTATTTTAAGGAAACTGTGGCAGACAGATTAAGTATCACATGGCTAATAAGAATCTGTCCTCAATTTTGAACTCGGGTTTTTCTGATTTCAGGCCCATTACTCTATCCATTATGCTAAATACTTGCACAGATGCTACTAAAACAACAATGAAATAACTATAGTCCTTAAAGAATTCACATTCTATCTAAGGAATAGAATGTAGGTATAAATCAGCAAGTAAAAAATATTGACAGTCACTTCAAAACATTTCCATTTAGTCCTGTGTACAATTCCCTAAACTTTAGAATCAAATCTTTTTTTTGTTGTTGTTGCTGTTTTCTTTTTAAAATGTTTAAGGAGTAATTCTTGAATATATAAATTATTGAGCAACAGGATGCCAATCTCTCCCTCAGTTAACCATTATTTTAACAATGTATGCGCATGTATGTGTGTATATATGTACATATATTTATATACATATATATTTATGTGTGTACAAATATATTTATTTAATATAAATATTTTCATTTGAAGATTATATACATATAATCTTCAGAGAGGAAAAAAGAGAGAGGAGGGGAGAGGAGTAGAAGCAAAGGGAAAGAGAAGAAAGGGGAGAGGGGAGAGAAAGGGAAAAAAGAAAGAAGACTGGTTTAAATGATTAATTCTGTTGCTCTCTATTATTGGCGTGACTGATGTCACTGCATCAGCAGCTGCCTCTACTCAGTATGCATATGACCAGAATGTCTTTTATGAGAGCTTTGGGTATTCCCATACTAACTTCATGTCAAATCTGGTCCCTAAATAATGTCAATGTCCACTACCTGCTGTTCTTTTGTGATCTTGTCTATTTGTTCCCTAGTTGGTACATTTTTCTCATTAGTCTCAGTCTAGTATACATATAAATATTTTATGTTTAATATAACAATAATAAATATTTATATACATGTTTTGTATAAGCACATATATGTAGTATATATGCACACATTTATATACGTATTGTGTTTATACATGACTGCATACATGTGTTTGCATTAAAAGCCAACAGATTATACAACATGTCTTGTACATAATAATTGATGCCTTGTTAAAGTGACAGCACCAAAAATTGTGTCTACAGAACCTGAATTATAAGAAACTTTGGAGTTCACCTAATGCAACCCATACTTACAGTTGAAGAACTCCAGTGAAGAAAGAGGAATTCCCTCCAGAGCTCACCCATTCCACTTTTGGATAACTACAATTGTTAAACATTTGCCTTTCTATGGTCTTAATATGCTTTTCTGAAACATCAAGTCACTACTGGTTTACTTCATTGGGAAGCTAAAAGAATTTATTTAATCCCTTGACCCACTATAATGCAGGATATGGGGAGGACAGCAACTTCTTTTTTCTAGATCAGTGCTGGAATCTATGATCTGCTATTTTATATAAGTGAATTTTCAAAGTAACTGAAGTTTCTTTGGGATTCCCCATCACTGCAACTGTTCAGCCCTTAAGGAGTCCTTATCAATGATGTTAGTTAGAGATTGAACTAGATAACATCTGATGTCACTTCTAACAGCAGAAATTGTCAAATCTCTCTAAATTATTTTGTATTTGATAATATCTTTATATTCTGTATCTCCCCTTCCACTCAATGTTATATATGTTCATTTAAGTTGGAAACATTTAATAGTGTTGTTAATACCCCTACCCTGACTGCAAGATCAGCACTCTATCCATTATATCATCTAGCTAAATGCACAGCAGATGTTTAGTAATATTCATTGAAATTAATTGAAATTTGAAATCTCAGCAACAACTTTCTAGAAGTTGTTTCTAGTCTTTTTCCACCTGGGTTTCAACTAAGGAGGATAACAATTTTTTTTTTCTTAGAAGATTATTCAAAAGCACTTTTGCTACTGTACAAACACTCTTGTTGTCTCTAAGGCATCTCCTTTTTTTTTTTTGAAAAGGCTTGCTATGGCACCAAAGAATCTGCCATTGAAAGCTTCTTTGAAGCTTTTGGCCTTTACTCCTTATGCTCCTTGAGCATATGTTTATCCTAAATCCTGACCCAATAATTCATGGGAATGCTTCTCTATTACTAGAAAACTATGTCCATGGTACAAAAGCTATGTCAGGCTCAGAAAAGCAGAAACTGTTTTTCATCTTTCTATTTATATGTCTGACCTCTGGCACAGTACTTTGAACAGTGTAGGTGCTTAATATTTCAATTGAATTGTTTTAGCCAGGAAAGGCTTTAAATGTGTTTCTGGTCAGAGACTGAAGGTCTGTTCCCCTAGGATTAGACTCAGAAAGTTTGCAGAGGTTCATGGGAAATAGATAATGTTTTCTTTTGTTTTGTTTTCCTTCAATGACTCATGAAACTTCTGCCAAGGCATAGAAGGACTATGACTGCATTGCTGCATGACCATTGAAGTCTTGGATCTTTTAATTATAGAATGCAATATAATGATGAGATAAGCTAGCTAATTGGTAAGGGCCTATTAGAACATAGTTTCTGAATATAAGTAGGATGAACTACAACTTGATTATGAAAACTTAAGATCCTCTTAGAAAATGGATTATAAATGTGTCAATTCATTTTGACAAATTAATAAGCAAGTTTTAAGTACCTAATATGTTCAAGAAGCTATTTTATATGTCTAAGATACAAAAATTAAAACCAGAAAAATAACTTAGTATTCAAAGGACTTACATTCTCTGGTTTTAAGTTTTCCCTTGGTAGTCACTTAATGAATTAACTCAATGAGCATAGTAAGGATAAGACACTTCTCAAAAGTATCACTTTGGCCCCTTTAGGATAAAACCTAATAGGCTATCTTAACAGTATGATTAACTAAGGAAAAATAAAAACCACATATCATATTTTACATTCTATTGACTTTAGCAGTAACAGAATTTTAACCTTTCCCTAATGAGGTGTGCTTGGCAGATGAGTCAAATTCTCTCATACTAATGGCAGTGAGAAACTGATTTTTGAGTGGTTGATAAGTCAATTGTTGACAAGACACTTTGAAAATGAAGTCAGGCCATCCAAAAGCAGACGTGTATGAATTAAATGAGCAAAATTTTAAGAAAATAGATTCATACTATGACTTGTGTAATATTAAAATCATAAAAATAATTCACATTAGTATAGTATTTAAGGTTGCTAAAATACTTATTTCATAAAAATTCCATAGGAATAGCAAGAAAATCTGTCCATTTTCATAGATGAGTAACCTGAAGCTCAGGGAAATTAATTTATTTTCCCTATAGACAGTTAGGCTAGTAAGTGACAAAACCTACATTAAAATTTATGTTTCTGTACTTCACATCTGGAGATCTTTCTCTTAATACCACATTACCTTCTTATGTGAATAATTTGAGGACTCATTATAAAAAGAGGTTATGTCTTCAGAGAATTATTGTGAAAAGAGCAAAATAGCAGGCAAGAGGGGTAGTAAGAGTAGCATTTATATAATGCCTTAACATTTGCAAAGTGTTCTATATACCTTATCTCATTTGATGTTCACAACAACCTTAGGATGAAGGTACCATTATTATGCCCATTGTACATATGAGGAAACCAAGGTTAAATGAATTGCCCAGAGATCACACAACTAGTACATATCTGAGACAGGAATTAAATTTAACTTTTCTTGACTCCAAATTCATCACCATCCATTATATGATCTAGATCCTAGAAGTTGTTGTCAGAAGTTGTTCCAGATACAAAGGAGAACTAACACAGAGATTTTCTATCTGTAGCAAATTTAGGCTTACTTTATCCAATATTATCAATAAGACAAGGAGAGAAAAAGTAATTTGAAATAACTTCTGGGAACTTTTTCTATTTCCCACTTCTCAAAAGGTAATAATCCCTATGTGATAGAATTTTGATAATCTAGTTTACCTCCTTCATTGTACAGTTGAGACTAAGAGTAATTAACATATATTAAGAAAATGCTAGAGGAAGGCATTATACTGGAAATACTAACTTCAAAAGAGATAAGATAATGATCCTGCCCTCAGTGAACATATCACCTATGGTGAGGATGACACATAGCATGAAGATAAATAAAATATAAAAAGGAACAAAATTTCATGAAGATAAAAAGTTTAATGGAGATAAAGGGAAATATAGACAAAATATTAATTTTTTTTAGGAAAAAGAAAACATTAACAGATAGGGAGATTTTAGAAAATTTCATGAAGTTAAAAAAAAAAAAAGTTTCTGAATCCAGGTTTCCGGGTAAAAAAGAAGGGAGTTCCTGGAGAGCATCAAGTTTCTGAAAATCATTTCCCCTATAGAAGAGAAGGAAAGTTATGAATTATAGTTCATATTTCTAGTAAAAAAAAAAACCTTTCTGTGCAGCACAAATTTCTTGGATAGACAATAGGATAGAACAATCAATGTTCTAAAGCTAGAGGAGTAAAAAGGAGTATAAACCATGTGAGGAAGTAAAAGGCCATGACTTCTACTATTATCATATAATTTTTTGAACAATTCAAATCCAATAGAAAAGGAGATTGGGAAAGAGTATGAGAGTTACTTGAGTGAACTTTTGGGTTTCTGGTGGTTCTTGAACTCACTGTATATCATGGTGTTGTCTATCTAGAAACAGCATATGAATTTCCTTTTGTGAGAGTCCCCATAAAGCTCTATATCTATATGGATCATTGAAGTTAATGAAGTATTCACTAAAGTTGGAGCTAAACTGCTAGAGGCCTCTAAACCATAGAAAAGTAGTATCATTCTAAATTATTAAGAACCTTGAGGAAACGTGGCAATCACCAAAGGAGGAGACACCAAATATTCACAAACTTAGGTGAAAACATTGGTTATTTTCTGCATTAACTGAGGTAAAGATTGTTCTATATGTATTATAGGATTTTCCAAAAGACTTAGAGCAGTTTTAAGCTTTGACAGATATAAAAATTAGGAGCAGCTACATGGCACAGTGAACAGAGGGCTGAATCTGTAGTCAGGAAGACCTTTCTTCCTTAGTTCAAATCTGGCCTCAGGCACTTCCTAGCTATTTGACCCTAAGCAAGTCACTTAACATTGTTTGCTCAATATCCTCATCTATAAAAAAGAAGGAAAGGGCAAACTACTGTAGTACCTTTGCCAAATAAACTCCAAAGTGGAGTCATGAAGAGTTGGATACAATTGTAAAATATCTAAACAAAAACAAAGCTATAATAGCTAAAACCTTCATTAGCTTCAAATTTTATGAACTTTAAAAAAAAAGTTAAGAGTTTTGGAATCCTTTATATACACATTTGTGACCTTGAGTGCTTACATGGGATCTGGCAACTCTCTTATTCATAGTGGAAAATGAGAAATGATCGATATCTATGTTATGTTCTAAAATTCCCCAGAAACAGCTCTGAGTAGATTCAATATAAGTTAATGAAAGAGAGATAAGTGGGGAGAAGTTCCTTAGATTGAACCCCAATTATATGTCTAGAACTCGGAATTCTGGTACACAAATTATACCTATCCTATGTCTACAGGAGAGATTTTTTTTAAAAAAATTGATTTAAAAGAATCATATAACCAAAATAACAATGTTAGGATTTTTGGGGAGAGGGGATGGAAAGAATGAAGATGTGATGCTATGTCTAGACTAAGAACTTTAAAATTTTGATTATAAGTATACAAAAATAAGTTTTACAATGGCTAGAGGAATGTATATGTAGTCAGGCAAATAAATTCAAATCATGTTTGAGTCACTTGTTAGTTGTGTAACATTGTGAAAGTTTTTAACCTCTGTTTCCCTCAATTTCTTCATGCAAAATTCAAAAATTAGACTTGAGGGCATTCAGATCCTTTCTAAGTCTAAATCTATGGTCTTGTGAAAAGATAAGTAATATTTTTAGTGTCTACAATGGGCCTTGATTAAGATATAAAGATGAATAGGTAGGATCCCTAGCTTCATAAAGTTTTTAATATAGCATGGGAGATATTGATAATAGCTTCATTTAAATTCAAAGGTTATAAATTTTATTGACGTGGATACTATCTTCACTGACACACATCAAAATCCTTCCAATTCTGAAGAAATAATCTTGAAAATGTTTTATGTACAAAAGAAAAATATATGATAATCATATATGATAATCACCTCATTAGTAGTTAACCCATCTATGAGAAGCCTCTCAAAATTTCCCCAAATTAATTCTCTCATGATAACCACCCAATATGTTTATCATTAGCAATACTGAAGCCACTTTTTTGAATCACCTGTCTGTCTAATCATCACTGACATAGACTTGGAGAAAGCAAATCCATTTTCTAGGATAATGAGGCATTAAAGTAAGTTACAAATAAGTGGTACAAATTAGTGTGACCTGAGTGTGTAAAAGCAGTATGGCTTTTTATTGAGAAAAAATTTCCTTCTTACTGGGGAAAAGACATGCAAGCATGGCAGGATGTCTTTATCATAGTCTTATGAGGGGTATTCACTTCAATTCTTTATTGTTCTTTGGTACTTTTTCCAGGCCTCTGTAGGTGGTGTAGAGAATATGTCTAAAGTAAAAGAGACAGTGGTTTTACTGAGGAAAGCACCTTCGTCAGAAAATGTTTGATTCTTGCCTGTGCTAACAAAGAACTATGTCATTATTCTATGAACAGGACATAATTTTAAGAGATAATTTTCATTATCTAATTTCATTTATAGTCATTTGTATGCTTGTGTTCTTTCTTGATAAACAGCAAGTTTCTTCTGATCAAAGACTTTAATGCTATTATATATCTTTTATCTTCCCTCCTCTCCACCTTTCCCCAACAAAGTTGTCTGTTATTGTAGACAATTTATACATTTCTGTTAGATAAATAAGCCAGGCAAATTTGCTGAGAACAGCAAGGTAGTATGGTATATTTAGTGCTGGGCCTGGAGTCAGGAATATCTGAGTTCAAATCTTGCTTCAAATATTTACTAGCTATGTGATTCCTAGACAGTTTCCTCATCAGTATGAGGAAGGTAGCATCTACCTTCCAGGGTCATTGAAAGATGAAGTAAGATTATATTTCAAAGAACTTTGCAAAACTTAAAGTGCTATCTATATAAACGCTACGGTAGTAGCAGTAGCTGCAGTAGCAAAATCATCATGATCATTAGCAGCAGCAGCAACAGCAGCAGCAGCAGTAGTAAAATGGAATTTTTTCCCAAAGGCCTTAAGATAGTCCTTGTTTAAGAATTGCCTCAGTTTGGAACAAGAGAGATATAAAGATGATTAGAACTAAGATAACTTTCTCTTCATCTCACTCCTTCAAATTTCTTGTCTTCCATAAAAGTTTACTTCAGATAACACTCTTTCTGTGAAATCTTCGGTATCTCTATTCCCCAACTGAATGAAAGTATTCTTACTCTGTTCAAAGTTTCTAGAAATAATTTAACTGGATTATTCCTGTGCCACCACATCAGAAGACTTTAAAAGTATCTGTGTACATGTAGTATACTCTATATACATATACATACACATATATTTATAGCCCACACACATACACATAATTGCACAGATATATACATACATCCTCTCCCCATATAATGTATTTTTTTTAAGTTGGAGACTATATATTTTTGTCTTTGAATTTCCAGTGCTTACTCACTATCTTAAAATCTGTTGGTCCTTAATAAATGTGGGTTTAATTTGTTTTCTATCTCCCTAATTTTCATGTACTATCTCTCACCTATTTCAAACCTCATGATTCTGGATCCTCTGACTGTCCTATGCTTTCCTGACTTCAAATTATTACATTATCATTCATTCAATTATGATCTGGAACATATATTGACATTGTCATATTTACATATAACTTAGCCTAGAATCACTAGCCTATTTCTGATCCCATGTTTGATTGTGACTTTTAGTGTATGGCTGTCTTTTAATTCCAGTCATTTATCTTGTCACTTATGTTTGATTCTGTCATTATGCATGACATTTCATCAGAAAAATATCCAATTGGTTCTAAGAAAATGAGAGAAGCAAAAATGGACCATGAAAATGAAAGACAACTAGAATATCTTTTTAGAGGGATTTTAATTTTTTTAAATGTGGAATTTAAAGTCATTTTTCCTTCAATAAGTTATTTCTGCTCAAGTACACACTGCTCAAGTCACAGGTTTATAGAATTGACAATTTGGAAGGGGCTTCAATAATCATATAGTTCAATATGAATTTCAACAAGAAATATTTTTATTATATATCAATTGATCATCAATATTTGCTTGAAGAATTCCAATAAAAGGAACTCACTACTTCATGGTATCTCTTCCACTTTTGAACAGCTTGAAAAGAAGACAGCAGTCTTCTTTATATCTCTTCTTTGCATTTTTTTTACTTCTTCTTTACAATTTTAAATTATACTCTTAGGAAATTCCACTCATTGCTTCTAGTTATGCCCTTTGGTGTCAAATAGAACAAATCCAACCCCTCTTCCATTTGACAGTTTTTCAGTCACTTGAAGGTAATTATTATGAAATCTTAAGGTCTTCTTTTCCAAGTAAACCTTCCCTGATTTCTTCAAACAATTCTCACATTACATGAACTGGAAACCCTAACATTCTAATAGTTCTTATCAAGATGCTCTCCAAATTATCAATATTTTCACTAAAAAATGCAAACAATTTTGATTTTTCCAAGACAGATATTATCCCCTCTACCTAGTGTTGCATACTAAGACTTTCACTGGAAAACTGAGGTCAGAAACATGTGACAGATAAATGGCACTAAAATCTGCATATTACCTATTGGGGACATTTGAGGTCGAATTTATGAAATTGGAGGACACAATAAATAAGAAATTGATCTGAGACAGTGAAAGAGTCTTTGTGATAATATATTAATTTTGAGAAAGAGAACAGGCAGGTTATTGTACTGGATTTAATAAAGAACAGAGGGAGGGAAGGAAAGACAAAATGAATATGTTTGAAAAGGTTAGCAGATTGCAAATGAAGATGAAAATGCACTTGAGTAAAGACTGGGGGAAATGTCATGCACAATATTACAAAAGACTCAATAAAGTTTTCAGACTCTATAAGGACCATGTGGGAACAAAGATTAAGATGAAGCTCAGGATGTTTTATTTGATTCTAGTTTTGACCACTAATTTCGGTTTTGAAAGTAAAGATTAAGTGATTATGTGTTGGGCTTGTTCCAATAAAAGCAGAGTTATATGGAGAATAAACTTGAAATTTGTAAATTATAGATAAGCCTAAGTAATATAAGAATTTAAAAGTATAAATTGTAAGTATCAAATGAGACAATGTATAAAAAGTAATTTAAAACTACCTATATGCATATATATATGAAAAATGCACGCAAAATATATACATATATTGTACAATTATATCATATATAAATATGATATGCTGTCTACATGTCATATATATATGCATATATATATATATATATATATATATATATACAACATATACATCAAAATATCTATCATCATCATCATCATCATCATCATCATTATTATCATCTATCAAGTGTGGATTCATTTGGGTTCCAAGAAAACTTGAAATGCAATTTGTACAATTGCAGCTACAAACACTCAGCACTTACTAGAGCTTAATGAAAATGTAATATTATAATCTTTTCATGGACCTTATATGTCTCTTAGAATCCTTTTTTAAAATTTCAAATGATTTATTGATATTTTATTTCTATCATTTACCCATACTTCCTTCCATCCAAATAAAGAGCAAAAAATGAAAAAAGTACAATTAAGTAAATGAGACAGATTTCATTAATTTGTGTCTAATTCAATTCTTAGAGTCTGCCGTTGGGTTGAGAGGCAAAGGTCAAGTCCATTTTTCAACCAATGTTTTGAAGCCCTTTATTGACCAAAATCCTGCAATCTCTCAGTATTTTGCTTTTCATAGAATTTTAATAACAAAAGTGATTATGAGTGATGTTCTTTCTAGTCACAAGTGATAGTAAAGCTTTATAGCAATAGATCCAGTTCAAAATAGGACTCTGAGAGGTATAGAAGATCATTCCTTGAAAAGCCTCTAGTATGAAGTCTCTATATGTGAATAACATATAGAATTCCTGAAGTTTACTGTTGGTTTTGAAAGGAGATAACACTATTGAAACAAACAGTGATTAAATATAAGGCCCTCCACATCAAGTATTACATATAAAGGAATTGGGACCTAGAGAGATTAGTAATTTGTATGAAGTCACACAAACTATTGCATTCAATTATCTCTCCATCAATTTGTGTCAATCATATTTCATCTTCAGTCTTCTGGAGTTGTCAATGGTCATTATGCTAATGAGAATTAATAAATCTCATGCCTGCCATCTAGGGGAGGGGGTGGAGGGAAGGAGGGGAAAAATTTGGAACAAAAGGGAGAACAATGGATAATGTTCTAAAAAAAAAATACCTATGAATATGTACTGTCAAAGAAAATGTTATAATTATAAAAATTAATAAAAAAAATTTTAAAAGAGAGAATTAATAAGTCTCACAGTTGTTTTTTATCACATTATAGACAATATGTAAATATTTTTCCTGGTTCTATTCATTTTGTTCTTCATCAGTTCTGTTCATAAAAGTCCCCTCATGTTTTGCAGAGCCTATTCCACTCATCATTCATATAGTATAAAAACAGATTCTCATACTATAGTTTTTTCAGTCATTTCTCAGTTGATTGGTATTCACCTTATTTCCAGTTTGTTGCTTCAGCTGTTTCTAGGTGTGTCAATTCTTGATATTTAGATAGAAAAAGTAAGTTTTTCATATTTGTACCTTTAAAAAAGAAAATTATCCATCTAAAATAGAGTTAAAGTACCTCCTTGCAACATCCAATATGAAGCTTGGACCAGTAACAATCTCATTTTAAAAGATAAGACAAAAGTAGTGCAAGCCAACCCGGGGTCACTATTCAGTTACTTGATTTCTATTTACATGAGATTAAATAGGTATATCACTTCATTCAACATTGGATATTATTTTCCATAATAATTTAACATATTGTTCAAGTGTCCATAAGGTGCAGACCATGAAAATGCAGAGAAGCGAAGTTTTCTTCAAACTACTTAATAAAGTATTATATGAGATCTAGAGTAATTTCTAACCAGAGATCAAAAACATTTACTCAATGATCTTTATTTTCTTCATCTATAAAATGAGGATGATAAAACTTGCACCATTCATTTGACTGAAATATTGTGAAGAAAGAAAGTTTCAATTTTATGTGGTCATAGCTAGCATTCTGTATTGCTTTAAGCTTTACAAAGACCTTTTTATATGTTATCTCATTGATCCCCATGATTACCCTAGGACATGGGTATTATTATTATAATCCCCATTTTATACATGAAGAAATTGAAGCACACAAAGTTAAAGGGTTTGCTTAGGATCACACAGTAAGTTTCTGAAGCAGGATTTTAACTTAATCTTTCTGACTCCAAGTCTGCAATCATGTCATCCTCATCCTCATCATTATCCTTATGAAAATATTTGCTTTGCCAAAAAAAACTTTTTCAGGAAAATATAATAATGTTTTAATAGCAACAACATAACCAATAACATTATAATAACCTAATTTATAATTTACAAAGATTTTCTATGCCATCTAATTTAAATTGATTATTAGGTAGTTGAAGTATTACTGTCACTCTTTTACATACTTATTAACTGTAAGACCCTAGATAAGTCACTAATCTCTATCATTCTCCATTTATATGACAGTTAAATAGGAATGTTAATAATTGCATTTAATTATGAAGGTTGTCACAAGAATTAAATAAGAAAAGATTTGTAAAGTATTTATCACACTGTATAGCATGTAGTAGGGGCTTAATAAATTGTCCTTTCTTCACCAAGGATGGAACTGAGGATCATAGACATGAAGTTACCTGAACAAAGTCATAAAGTATGTATTAAATCACAACTAGAACCAAAGTCCTTTCTTTCCTGAATCCATTGTTCTTTCCACTTCACTTTTGCCAAGCGAAAAACTAAATAACTGATAATGATAATACCACCACTAGGGTTGTATCCCAAAAATTTTTTTTTAAAAGGAAGAAAGACCTATATATGCAAAAGTATTTAAAACACCCATTTTTGTAATGGCATAGTTTATGAGAAGGGCCCATGTAGAATGGCTAACATTGGCAAGAAGTTGGGTTACTTCTTCTAGAGATACCAGAGCAATCAAGAAATAATGAAACAAGAAGGAAGAGTTCAAGATGAATGGTCTCTATTTTCTCAGTAATGTATGAAATGGAGTCCTCTGATAAAAGGCAACATGAGGAGAAAGGAGAAATTCTATTTCTGTTGGTTATATGATAGAGAGACAATCATATAAAAATAAAAGAACTTTTGGGGTTGGTTGAGATTAATAAAATAAATTTGTAGGGAATCCAATAGTCATTTTTGTATGATTTCTCCAAGTGACTTTCAAACAGCCCATGAGTAGCAATTGAGAAACTGGATGATTAAGAGAGCATATATTTTTGGATTTGAAGACGAGATAAGAAACACTAAGAAGATGGGACAAGGTAGAAGGCAACTTAAACTGGTTAACCTTAGGATCAAATTTATGAAGGGAAGAAAATGAGGCTAGGACTAAAGTTCTGTGAGATGACCACAAAATATTTAAGAAAGATATTTAGAAAGAGTGATGTCGAAAGATACATGGACTTGTATTCTAAGAATGGAATCTCAAGAGTTCTGGATTATTGGGGTCAAAATTGGGGGGAAAGTTAGATCAAATATAAAATCACCCATGTGTGAAGCAAAAACATAATTCATGAGAGTTAAGATTCATGAAATATAAAGTCAGAATTTTTGGGTGGACAATGCCATGGAAACCTATTGAAGTTCTCATGTATAAAGTATGGAGCATAAAACTGAGCCAGATTCTGAACTACTTAAGAAAAAAGAAAGAATCATCTGGAAGTTGGAAGATCAGGGCATCCAGGATCTGGTTAAGAGATCTGGTTAAATGTTCAGAAAGAGCCTCAAAAGAGAAGTTTCTAAGTGAGTGATGATCTAAATGAAGGAATAAAGAACAATGAGTATACCCATTCCTCCTCCTGACTCAATGTTTCAAAGAGAATAAGAAAAGCTTCTTCTAATACTAGAATAAGTGGTCAGAAATGAAGTGGTTTCTTTCCAAATCCAAGATTATATGATAATAAAAATATAAAAACAATGTGAAAGAAAAGGATTGACCATGAAGGGCAATTTGTTAAGGATAGATTGGAAATTACAGAGGAAGAGATAGAATGAGAGAGCAGAGCAGAACAGATATGTTGAAAATTAAAAGCTGAAGCAGTAAAGAGAGATAACAGAGAAATGGAGTTTTTTCCCAGGGAACCTTTGCATAGATTGTCAGATCCTCTGACTCCAAACTCAATATTGTTTCCTATGTCTTATGCTGCTTCTAAGAATCCTAAGTGTTTAATTCTTCCCACTTTGTCCCCATTTTCAAGAGTCTCACCACACCACTGAATAGGAAATAAATCCTAAATCCTATAAGCAATGTTGATATTTCACCAATGTCCTTAGATGCCCTAAGTAAGCATGGAATGGGATTGTACATATTATGTACAGAAAAAAAAAAAAAACTGTGTATGTGAAGATGCTTAGACAGGAAACTAGAACAGATGGCAGAGCAAACAGAACAGAAATAGAATGACTCAGAAGCTGTGGACCTGACTAAAAATGTAAGAACTGAATTTCAGAGCCAAGAGAACTGACTGGCTATGGGACTTTAGGCAAGTGAATGTACTGCCAGATGTATCTGCTATTCATTATAGATGCTCTTTGAATCTAGCTCTAGCTCAGAGTGAGAACTGATAGCACTAGTGCCAATGGCTTGATTTAATTTCCTGCCAAAGGGATAACAACATACAAGGCTCTATCAAGCTACTGGTAGTAAGTAAGTGAGTAAATTATTCATCATACACATAATAGCAAAGTTCAGAGAAATCCTAGAGAATATCTAGTTCCCCAGACCCTTATTTGGCAGATGAAGAAGCAATATACTTTAGTGAATAGAATGCAGGACTTAGAGTTTGGAAGACCTGCCTCTGACATTTAACAGCTGTGTGATTATGGGAAAATCACAACTTATTTCTGCTTCAAATTCTCTTAAGCTGGAAACTGTAACACCTGTCTTAGCTACCTCTCAGAGTTATTAGATGGCTTAAATTGTGTAATGTATTTTGCCTGCCTTCAGGGGCTATATAAATGTAGCCTATGTAAACTTTGGGTGTCTTTATATAAACTATCTCTTGAATTGAAAATTGGGGTCCCCAGAGGGTAATCATATCTCTTTCCTGGTTGGAAGAATAGCCCTGAGGGTTTGGGCTGTCTTTCAAGTATTTTTGGCTCCAGTCTCCATTTCAGTATGTTCTCCTTAATATCAATAACCAGTTAGTCAGTTATAATCAATATTTCATTTTCATCATGGATTGGCTCTGTGATCTATTATCATTTTAGCAAAGGAATCCTTACAGAATTTGGTGGTGTGGCTACTTAGGGAATTAAATTCCATGTTGGGCTATATCCTACAAGTCACTATCTAAGGCTGAAAGTCACTATTTCTACTAGCAAACCTTACTAACCTACTCTACTGGCTTTTCTGATCATTCAAAGTTCACAAGAGCAGAGCTTAGTAAAGTAGTTTTAACTTAGAGTCTGTGTTTTTTTGTTTTAATGTTTTTAAAAGTTTTTTGTAATCACATTTATAATATTTTATGCATTAAAAAAGTTTGCTAGAATTCATGGGCTTTATCATATTTCCAAATAAGTCCCCCCCCCAAACACACAAATAAGAAAAATTGAATTTGATCCATCTCAGTAATAGGAAACTTAGAACACAAACTCAGAAGAGGATAGCAATGGCAAAAATAGTTATGTGGAAAAATCTCAAAGGAGAATATAAATTGACATTAAGTTCAAAAGATTCTTTAGAAAAAACTCAAAAGTATTTTAAAAATCAAGTTAAAAATTAGAAAATTTTGAGAAAAGAAATGAGCTATGCGGAAAAATTATTGGGGGGGGTCATTAATTTGAAAGAGGAAGCACAAAAAGTGACTGAAGAAAACAACTACTTAATAAATAGAATTGATTAAATGAAGGAAAAATATACTGAAGAGAAAAACTGCTTAAAAATGGAATTAGGGAAATGCGGAAAAAAACACTGAACAAAATAATTCCTTTAAAAGTAGAATTGGCCAAATAGAAAAAAAAAAAAAAAAGGTTAAAAAAGCTTGCTGAAAAAAATATTCATTAAAAATTGGAATTGGACAAATGGAAGCTGATAATTATATGAAATATCAAGAATCAATCAAACAAATTTCTAAATGGAAAAAATAGAAGAAAACACCTCATTGAAAAAAGGAAGCAACTGAAAAAAAAAAAAAAAAAGATCCAGAAGAGATTATTTAAAGAATTATTGCACTATCTGAAAGCCATGATTAAATAAATAAATAAATATGAATAAATTAATGAATAAATAAATAAATAAGTGAATGAATGAATGAACGAACAAATAAATAAATGAATAAATAAATGAATGAATGAATGAATTAATGAATTAATAAATGAATGAATGAATGAATGAATGAATAAATAAATAAATGAATGAAGAAAATTAAATAAATAAGTAAATAAATAAAAAGATCCTGGACAACATTTTTAAAGAAATCACCGAGTAAAACTGCCCTAATATCCTCTAATCCAGAATAGTCTTTGAAAGAATACATTACTTAATTCCTGAAAGAAACCTCAAAAAGAAAACTCCAAAAAAGATGATAACTAACTTCCAGGCTTATCAAGAGAAAATACTGCAAGCATCCAGAAAGAAGCAATTCAAATATCATGGAGCCACAGTCAGGATTACCCAGGACTTAACAACTTCTACATTAAAGGAAGAAGTCCTGGAATATAATATTATAGAAGACAGAGGAGCCTGAAATACAACTAAGAATCAACTACCCCTATGTAAATGTGCATAATCTTCCAGGTAAAGAGATGTATATTCAATAAAATAGGGGATTTTCAATCATTTTGGTGAAAATATCATAACTAAACAGAAAATTCAATTTTCAAAAACAAAAATCAAGTATGAAAAGAGAAAAAAAGAAAATAATATTTAAAGGTTGAACTGTTTACATCCCTACTGGGGAAGATGATGCTTGTAAATCTTGAAAACTATATTAGAGTACTTAGAAGGGGTGAACATAGAGGACATGGTGATAGAAAAAAAAGAAATTATGGCATAGAAAAATGATTGTATTGGGAAAACAGGAAAGGGGAGACAAAATGGGGTAAATTAGTTCTTTAATGAAAGCATTTATTATTTGCATAATTTGTTCAGACTCCCTCATCATTAGGATTAGATTATCTAGTTTCCACTTAATGTTAGTGTGTTTCCATAATCCTTTTTTGAATATAATCTTATTACATTATGGTCTGATGGCCCAAATACAGGGTCAATTTTTTTTTAATTTTTATTTTAATTTATAATTATAACATTTTTTGACAGTACATATGCATGGGTAATTTTTTACAACTTTATCCCTTGCACTTACTTCTATTCAGATTTTTTCCCTTCCTCCCCCAACCCCCTCCCCCAGATGGCAAGCAGTCTTATATATGTTAAATATATTACAGTATATTCTAGATACAATATATGTGTGTAGAACCGAATTTTTTTGTTGCACAGGAAGAATTGGATTCAGAAGGTAAAAATAACAGTTTACATTCATTTCCCAGTGTTCCTTTTCTGGATGTAGCTGGTTCTGTCCATCATTAATCAATTGGAATTGGATTAGCTCTTCTCTATGTTGAAGAAATCCACTTCCATCAGCATACATCTTCGTACAGTATCATTGTCGAAGTGTATAATGATCTTCTGGTTCTGCTCGTTTCACTCAGCATCAGTTGATGTAAGTCTCTCCAAGCCTCTCTGTATTTCTCCTGT
Source organism: Sminthopsis crassicaudata (assembly GCF_048593235.1). Classification (NCBI taxonomy): domain Eukaryota; kingdom Metazoa; phylum Chordata; class Mammalia; order Dasyuromorphia; family Dasyuridae; genus Sminthopsis; species Sminthopsis crassicaudata. Next base: position 103,349,675 of record NC_133617.1, read on the forward strand.
TGGTCATTTCTTATAGAACAATAATATTCCATAACATTCATATACCATAGTTTACCCAGCCATTCTCCAATTGATGGACATCCATTCATCTTCCAGCTTCTAGCCACTATGAAAAGGGCTGCCACAAACATTTTGGCACATACAGGTCCCTTTCCCTTCTTTAATAGTTCTTTGGGGTATAAGCCCAGTAGTAGTATGGCTGGGTCAAAGGGTATGCACATTTTGATAACTTTTTGGGCATAATTCCAGATTGCTCTCCAGAATGGTTGGATTCTTTCACAACTCCACCAACAATGCATCAGTGTCCCAGTTTTCCCACAGCCCCTCCAACATTCATCGTTATTTGTTCCTGTCATCTTAGCCAATCTGACAGGTGTGTAATGATACCTCAGAGTTGTCTTAATTTGCATTTCTCTGATCAATAGTGATTTGGAACACTCTTTCATATGAGTGGAAATAGTTTTAATTTCATCATCTGAAAATTGTCTGTTCATATCCTTTGACCATTTATCAATTGGAGAATGCTTTGATTTCTTATAAAATAAAGTCAATTCTCTGTATATTTTGGAGATGAGGCCTTTATCAGAACCTTTAACTGTAAAAATTTTTCCCAATTTGTTACTTCCCTTCTAATCTTGTTTGCATTAGTTTAGTTTGTGCAGAAACTTTTTAATTTGGTGTAATCAAAATGTTCTATTTTGTGATCAATAATGGTCTCTAGTTCTCCCTTGGACACAAACTCCTTCCTCCTCCACAAGTCTGAGAGGTAAACCATCCCATGTTCCTCCAATTTATTTATGATTTCGTTCTTTATGCCTAAATCTTGGACCCATTTTGATTGTATCTTAGTATGTGGTGTTAAATGTGGGTCCATGCCTAGTTTCTGCCATACTAATTTCCAGTTTTCCCAGCAGTTTTTGTCAAATAATGAATTCTTATCCCAAAATTTGGGATTTTTGGGTTTATCAAAGATTAGATTGCTATTTTTATACACTATCTTGCCCTGTGAACCTAACCTATGCCACTGATCAACTAGTCTATTTCTTAGCCAATACCAAATGGTTTTGGTGACTGTTGCTTTATAATATAGCTTTAAATCAGGTATACTTAGACCACCTTCCTCTGACTTTTTTTTCATTAGTTCCCTTGCAATTCTCGACCTTTTATTCTTCCATATGAATTTTGTTGTTAATTTTTCTAGGTCATTAAAATATTTTCTTGGGAGTCTAATTGGTATAGCACTAAATAAATAGATTACTTTGGGGAGTATTGTCATCTTTATTATATTCGCTTGGCCTATCCAAGAGCACGGAATGTCTTTCCAATTATTTAAATCTGACTTTATTTTTGTGGCAAGTGTTTTGTAATTTTGCTCATATAATTCCTGACTCTCCTTTGGTAGATATATTCCCAAATATTTTATACTATCAACTGTTATTTTGAATGGAATTTCTCTTTGTATCTCTTGCTGTTGGATTGTGTTGGTAATGTATAAAAATGCTGAGGATTTATGTGGATTTATTTTGTATCCTACCACTTTGCTAAAATTCTGAATTATTTCTTATAGCTTTTTAGCAGAGTCTTTGGGGTTCTCTAAGTATACCATCATGTCATCTGCGAAAAGTGACAATTTGATTTCTTCATTTCCTACTCTAATTCCTTGAATCTCTTTTTCGGCTCTTATTGCCGAGGCTAGAGTTTCTAGTACTATATTGAATAGTAATGGTGATAGTGGGCAACCTTGTTTCACTCCTGATCTTACAGGGAAAGGTTCTAGTTTATCACCATTACATATGATGTTTACTAAAGGTTTTAAATATATGCTCCTTATTATTTTAAGGAATAGTCCATTTATTCCTATACTCTCAAGCGTTTTTAGTAGGAATCGATGTTGGATTTTATCAAATGCCTTTTCTGCATCTATTGAGATGATCATATGGTTTTTATTAATTTGATTATTAATATGGTCAATTATACTAATAGTTTTCCTAATATTAAACCAGCCCTGCATTCCTGGTATAAATCCCACTTGGTCATAGTGTATTATCCTGGGGATGATTTTCTGAAGTCTATTTGCTAATATCTTATTTAAGATTTTAGCACCAATATTCATTAAGGAAATTGGTCTAGTTTTCTTTCTCAGTTTTCGATCTACCTGGTTTAAGTATCAGTACCATGTCTGTGTCATAGAAGGAATTTTGTAGGACTCCTTCAATCCCTATTTTTTCAAATAGCTTACATAGCATTGGAGTTAGTTGTTCTTTAAATGTTTGGTAGAATTCACCTGTAAATCCATCTGGTTCTGGGGACTTTTTCTTAGGAACTTGGTTAATAGCTTGGTCTATTTCTTTTTCTGAGATGGGACTATTTAGACTACTTACTTCTTCCTCTGTTAATCTGGGCAAGCTATATTTTTGAAGGTATTCTTCCATTTCATTTAAGTTATCGAATTTATCGGCATAAAGTTGAGCAAAGTAGCTCCTAACTATTGTTCTAATTTCCTCTTCATTAGTGGTGAGTTCACCCTTTTCATTTTCAAGACTATCAATTTGCTTTTTCTCTTTCCTTTTTTTAATCAGGTTTACTAAGGGTTTGTCTATTTTGTTGGTTTTTTCATAAAACCAACTCTTAGTTTTATTAATTAATTCAATAGTTTTTTACTTTCAATTTTATTAATCTCACCTTTTATTTTTTGAATTTCAAGTTTTGTGTTTGTCTGGGGGTTTTTAATTTGTTCCTTTTCTAGCAATTTTAGTTGTAAGCCCAATTCGTTGGCCCTCTCTTTCTCTATTTTATGCAAGTAGGCCTGTAGAGATATAAAACTTCCCCTTATTACTGCTTTGGCTGTATCCCACACATTTTGGTATGATGTGTCATTATTGTCATTTTCTTGGGTGAAGTTATTAATTATGTCTATGATTTGCTGTTTTACCCAATCATTCTTTAGTATAAGATTATTTAGTTTCCAATTATTTTTTGGTCTATTTTCCCCTGGCTTTTTATTAAATGTTATTTTGATTGCATTATGGTCTGAAAAGGATGCATTTACTATTTCTGCCTTACTGCATTTGATTTTGAGGTTTTTATGCCCTAGTATATGATCAATTTTTGTATAGGTTCCATGAACTGCTGAGAAGAAAGTATATTCCTTTCTGTCTCCATTTAGCTTTCACCAAAGATCTATCTTATCAAACTTTTCTAGTATTCTATTTACCTCTTTGACTTCTTTCTTATTTGTTTTGTGGTTTGATTTATCTAATTCTGAGAGTGCAAGCTTGAGATCTCCCGCTATTATAGTTTTGCTCTCTATTTCCTCTTGCAGCTCTCTTAATTTCTCTTTTAAGAATTTAGATGCTGCACCTCTTGATGCATACATGTTTAATATTGATACTGCTTCACTATTGATGCTGCCCTTTAGCAGGATGTAATGCCCTTCCTTATCTCTTTTAATTAGATCAATTTTTGTTTTTGCTTGATCTGAGATGAGGATGGCTACTCCTGCTTTTTTGGTTTTGCCTGAAGCATAATAGATTCTGCTCCACCTTTTTACTTTTAGTTTGAATGTCTCACCCTGTTTCAGGTGTGTTTCCTGTAAACAACATATAGTAGGATTCTGACTTTTAATCCAGTCTGCTAACTGCTTCCTCTTTATGAGGCAGTTTGCCCCATTCACATTTATGGTTAGAAGGACTAATTCTATATGGCTTGCCATCCTATTAACCCCTGCTTATGCTTTTCCCCTTTCGTTCCCTTTTACCCTCCTATCCAGTATTAAACTGGTGAACACCACTTGCTTTTCTCAGCCCTCCCTTTTTAAGATCCCTCCCCCACCTTAAAGATCCTCCCCTTATTTTACCCCTTTTCCTCGAAATTACTGTGTTCCCTTCCCCTTAGCTTACTCCTTCCCTTTCACTTTTCAATGAAGTGGAAGAAGTTTCACCATAAATCAAATATGTCTATTGATACGCGCTATGTTCATCTCCCTCCTTTCTTTCTCTCAGATATAATAGGTTACTTTTGCCTCTTCATGAGATGTAGTACCACCACTTTACACTTTTTTATGATATAATCTCCTTTCCACCTCTAGTTTCTAAGACAAATTGTACATATGTTCTTTACATATTTTTTTGACAGAAGTATAGTTCTCAAGATTTCTTTTTACCTTTTTAGAAATCTCTTGAGTTCTGTATTTGAAGATCAAACCTTTTATGTAGGTCTGGTTTTTTCATCAAAAATAGATGGAATTCATTTATTTCGTTAAATGTCCATCTTCTTCCCTGGAAAACGATGCTCATTCTTGCTGGGTAAGTTATTCTTGGCTGCATACCAAGTTCCTTAGCCTTTCGGAATATCATGTTCCAGGCCCTTCATTCTTTTAATGTGGACGCTGCTAGATCCTGGGTTGTCCTTATTGTGGATCCTCCATATCTGAATTGTTTTTTTCTAGCAGCTTCCAATATCTTTTCCTTTGTCTGATGGTTCTTGAACTTGGCCACTATATTTCTTGGCGTTTTGATTTTAGGGTCCCTTTCAGTAGGTGATTGATGAATTTTTTTCTTTCTTTTTTTTTTTTTTTTTATTTTATATATATATATATATATATTTTATAATATTATCCCTTGTATTCATTTTTCCAAATTATCCCCCCTCCCTCTATTCCCTCCCCCCGACGACAGGCAATACCATACATTTTACATGTGTTACAATATAGTCTAGATACAATACATGTGTGTGAATATCATTTTCTTGTTGCACAATAAACATTAGAATCCGAAGGTACATGCAACCTGGGCAGACAGATATTAGTGCTAACAATTTTCATTCCCCTCCCAGTGTTTCTTCTCTGGGTGTAGCTACCTCTGTCCATCATTGATCAACTGGAAGTGAGTTGGATCTTCTTTATGTTGAAGATTTCCACTTCCATCAGAATACATCCTCATACAGTATTGTTGTTGAAGTGTACAGTGATCTTCTGGTTCTGCTCATTTCACTCAGCATCAGTTGATTTAAGTCTCTCCAGGCCTCTCTATATTCCTCCTGCTGGTCATTTCTTACTGAGCAATAATATTCCATAACCTTCATATACCACAATTTACCCAACCATTCTCCAACTGATGGACATCCATTCATCTTCCAGTTTCTAGCTACAACAAAAAGAGCTGCCACAAACATTTTGGCACATATATGTCTCTTTCCGCTCTTTAGTATTTCTTTGGGATATAATCCCAGTAGTAGCACTGCTGGGTCAAAGGGTATGCACAGTTTGATAACTTTTTGGGCATAATTCCAGATTGCTCTCCAGAATGGCTGGATTCTTTCACAACTCCACCAGCAATGTATTAGTGTCCCAATTTCCCCACATCCCCTCCAACATTTGTCATTATTTGTTCCTGTCATCTTAGCCAATCTGACAGGTGTGTAGTGGTATCTCAGAGTGGTCTTAATTTGCATTTCTCTGATCAGTAGTGATTTGGAACACTCTTTCATGTGAGTGGATATAGTTTCAATTTCTTCCTCTGAGAATTGTCTGTTCATATCCTTTGACCATTTATCAATTGGAGAATGGTTCGGTTTCTTATAAATTATGGTCAGTTCTCTATATATTTTGGAAATGAGACCTTTGTCAGAACCTTTGTTTTTAAAAATATTTTCCCAATTTGTTACTTCCCTTCTAATCTTGTTTGCATTAGTATTATTTGTACAGAAACTTTTTAGTTTGATGTAATCAAAATCTTCTATTTTGTGATCAATAATGATCTCTAGTTCTCCTCTGGTCATAAATTCCTTCCTCCTCCACAAGTCTGAGAGGTAGATTATCCTCTGTTCCTCTAATCTATTTATTATCTCCCTCTTTATGCCTAAATCATGGACCCATTTTGATCTTATCTTGGTATATGGTGTTAAGTGTGGATCCATATCTAATTTCTGCCATACTAATTTCCATTTTTCCCAACAGTTTTTTCCGAATAATGAATTTTTATCCCTAATGTTGGAATCTTTGGGTTTGTCAAAGATTAGATTGCTATAGATGTACCCTTTTTTGTCCTTTGTATCTAATCTGTTCCACTGATCTACCGGTCTATTTCGTAGCCAATACCAAATGGTTTTGGTGACTGCTGCTATATAATATAGTTTTAGATCAGGTACACTTAGACCACCTTCCTCTGAGTTTTTTTTCATTAGTTCCCTTGCAATTCTTGACCTTTTATTCTTCCATATGAATTTTGTTGTTATTTTTTCTAGGTCATTAAAATAGTTTCTTGGGAGTCTGATTGGTATAGCACTAAATAAATAGATTAGTTTGGGGAGTATTGTCATCTTTATTATATTCGCTCGGCCTATCCAAGAGCACTGAATGTCTTTCCAATTATTTAAATCTGATTTTATTTTTGTGGCAAGTGTTTTGTAATTTTTCTCATATAATTCCTGACTTTTCTTTGGTAGATGGATTCCCAAATATTTTATACTCTCAACATTTGTTTGGAATGGAATTTCTCTTTGTATCTCTTGCTGTTGCATTTTGTTAGTGATATATAAAAATGCCGAGGATTTATGTGGATTTATTTTGTATCCTGCCACTTTGCTGAAATTTTGAATTATTTCTAGTAGCTTTTTAGCAGAGTCTTTGGGGTTCTCTAAGTATACCATCATGTCATCTGCAAAAAGTGATAGTTTAATTTCCTCATTTCCTACTCTAATTCCTTGAATCTCTTTCTCGGCTCTTATTGCCGAGGCTAGCGTTTCTAGTACTATATTGAATAGTAATGGTGATAGTGGGCAACCTTGTTTCACTCCTGATCTTACTGGGAAAGGTTGCAGTTTATTTCTATTGCATATTATGCTTACTGACGGTCTTAAATATATACTCCTGATTATTCTAAGGAAAAATCCATTTATTCCTATACTCTCAAGAGTTTTTAGTAGGAATGGATGTTGGATTTTGTCAAATGCTTTTTCTGCATCTATTGAGATGATCATATGGTTCTTATTAATTTGATTATTAATATGGTCAATTATATTAATAGTTTTCCTAATATTAAACCAGCCCTGCATTCCTGGAATAAATCCTACTTGATCATAGTGTATTATCTTGGAGATGATTTTCTGAAGTCTTTTTGCTAATATCTTATTTAAGATTTTAGCATCAATATTCATTAAGGAGATTGGTCTATAATTTTCTTTCTCAGTTTTCGATCTACCAGGTTTAGGTATCAGTACCATGTATGTGTCATAAAAGGAGTTTGGTAGGACTCCTTCATCCCCTATTTTTTCAAATAATTTATATAACATTGGGGCTAATTGTTCTTTAAATGTTTGGTAGAATTCACATGTGAATCCATCTGGCCCTGGGGATTTTTTCCTGGGGAGTTGATTAATAGCTTGTTCTATTTCTTTTTCTGAAATGGGACTATTTAAGCAATTTATCTCCTCCTCTGTTAATCTAGGAAGCCTATATTTTTGGAGGAAGTCATCCATTTCACTTAAGTTATCAAATTTATTGGCATAAAGTTGGGCAAAGTAACTCCTTATTATTTCTCTAATTTCCTCTTCATTGGTGGAAAGATCCCCCTTTTCATTTGTAAGACTATCAATTTGATTTTCCTCTTTCTTTTTTTTGATCAAATTTACCAAAGGTTTATCTATTTTATTGGCTTTTTCATAAAACCAACTCTTGGTTTTATTTATTAATTCAATAGTTTTTTTACTTTCAATTTTATTGATTTCTCCTTTTAATTTTTGTATTTCGAGTTTAATTTTTGGTTGGGGGTTTATTATTTGGTCTTTTTCTAGCCTTTTAAGTTGTAAGCCCAATTCGTTAATCTTCTCTTTCTCAATTTTCTTCAAATAAGCCTCTAAAGATATAAAATTTCCCCTTATTACTGCTTTAGCTGCATCCCAAAGATTTTGATATGGTGTCTCATCATTATCATTATCTTGGGTGAAATTGTTAATTGTTTCTATAATTTGCTCTTTCACCCAGTCATTCTTTAAGATGAGATTATTCAGTTTCCAATTACTTTTTGGTCTATTTACCCCTAACTTTTTACTGAATGTAGCTTTTATTGCATTGTGATCTGAGAAGAAGGCATTTATTATTTCTGCCTTCCTACATTTAATTTTGAGATCTTTATGTCCTAATATATGGTCAATTTTTGTATAGGATCCATGAACTGCTGAGAAGAAAGTATATTCCTTCCTATTGCCATTCAGTTTTCTCCAAAGGTCTATCATACCTAGTTTTTCTAATGTTCTATTTACTTTTTTAATTTCTTTCTTGTTTGTTTTGTGGTTTGATTTGTCTAAATCTGAGAGTGCAAGGTTGAGATCTCCCACTATTATAGTTTTACTGTCTATTTCTTCTTGCAGTTCTCTTAACTTTTCCTTTAGAAAGTTAGATGCTATACCACTTGGTGCATATATGTTTAGTATTGATATGGCTTCATTATTTATGCTACCTTTCAGCAGGATATAGTTTCCTTCCTTATCTTTTTTAACTAGATCAACTTCTGCTTTTGCTTGATCTGAGATAAGGATAGCTACCCCTGCTTTTTTGGCTTTACCTGAAGCATAATAGGCTCTGTTCCAACCTTTTACCTTTACTCTGTATGCATCTCCCTGCTTTAAGTGTGTTTCCTGTAGGCAACATATTGTAGGGTTCTGCTTTTTGATCCAATCTGCTATCCGTCTCCGTTTGATGGGATCGTTCATCCCATTTACATTTACAGTTAAAATTACTAATTCTGTATTTCCTGCCATCGTATTATCCCCAGATTATACTTTTTTCCCTTGACCCCCCTGATCCCCCTCCCTGATATTTAATTTACAGACCCCCCTTGTGACGCGCAACCCTCCCTCTTTTTTTTTTTTTTTTTTTTTTTTTAGGATCCCTCCCCCCTCCCTCCAAGTCCCTTCACTTATTCTCCTTTTCCTTTCCCCTTTTCCTCTCCCCCCTTTTAATGAGGTGAGAGAAAATTCTCTGAAAAACAAATATGTTAATTATTTACTCTTTGAGCCTCTTCTGATGAGAGTAAGATTCACACAATGATTCTCCCCCTCACTAAGTTCCCTCAGATATGGTGTATTTTCTATGTCTCTTCCTGGGATGTAGTTTCCCTCTTTTTATCACTCCTTCCCCTTTTTCTGAACTGACCTCCTTCCCTTTACTACACCCCCCTTTTTTTCTTTTATATCAGTAAAATCAAATTATCCTTGAGTATTTTTTATATACCCACAACAGAGTTACAGTTCTCAAGGGTTCTGTGTACCTTTTTCTGTTTCTCTTCAGTCTTGTGGATGTAGATCAAATTTTTTGTTTAAGTCTGGTTTTTTTCTTAGAAACATATAGAATTCCTCTGTTTCATTGAATGACCATCTTCTTCCATGGAAAAAGATGCTAAACTTAGCTGGGTAGTTCATTCTTGGTTGCAGTCCTTGATCTTTTGCCTTTCGGAATATCAGGTTCCAGGCCCTTCTATCTTTTAATGTGGAGGCAGCCAGATCTTGGGTGACCCTTATTGTGGCACCTTGGTATTTAAATTGTTTTTTTCTAGCTGCTTGCAGGATTTTCTCCTTTGTGTGGTAATTCTGCAGCTTAGCCACAATATTCCGTGGTGTTCTTTTTTTAGGGTCTATTTCAGAAGGAGTTCGATGAATTCTTTCCACATCTACTTTCCCTTCTGTTTCTATTATCTCTGGACAGTTCTCTTTGATAATTTCCTGTAAAATAGAATCTAGGCTCTTTTTTTGGTCATAGTTTTCTGGAAGTCCAATAATCCGCAGATTATCTCTCCTAGATCTATTTTCCAGGTCTATAGATTTTCCCAGTAAGTATTTGACGTTGTTCTCCAGCTTCTCATTTTTTTTGTTTTGTTTGACTGATTCTTGGGTTCTCTGTGAATCATTCATTTCTATTTGTTTCATCCTGACTTTTAAGGAGTTATTTTCTTCTTTCACAGTTTTTAGTTCTTTTTGTAAATGCCCAATTTCGTTTTTAAATGAATTATTTTGCTCTATTGAATTTTTTTCCATTTCCCTAATTTTTTTTTTTGAGAATTATTTTCTTTTTCCAATTCAGAAATTCTATTTTCTTGAGACTTTTTTATCTTTTCCAATTCAGAAATCCTACTTTCCTGTGTTTTTTTAACCTTTTCTAATTCACTAATTTTGTTTCCCTGCATCTCCTGTGAATTCTTTATTTTTTCCAACTCCAATTTCAGGACGTTGCTATTCTCTATCATAACTTCCCTTTCTTTTCCCCATTTTTCTTCGGTCTCCCTCAATTTTTTAAGAGCTTCTTCTAGGAGAGAGTTATGTGATGGGGGGCAGGAATTGTTCCCCTTTAGGTTGTTGTCTGTTGATTCTCTGCTGTCAACTTCCTCGGGGTTGGATACCCGCTCTTTCTCTGTATAGAAGGAATCTATGGTTTTTCTAGCTTTTTTGCTCATACTTAAAAAAATCTTTTGGGGTCTGTCCCTGGGGTAGGAAATTATTTACTTCTTTACCAGCTTCCTCCCAGACCGGATGGATGCAGCGGCTCCTGAGCCTGAGCTAAGAGAGAGCTCTGGGAGAGAGTTCCCCACCCCCTCCCTGGAAGTGCCTCAGAGGTGATTAGCACTACTGTGCTTCGAGGGCGTAGAATAGTGAAGACAGCACGAAGCCCAGCCTATGTGTATCCGGGTGGGGAGTGGATGTCTGCAGCAGGTGACGTGAGAAGCCCCTGTGCTCAAACTGGAAGTGTCTGCCAGAAACCGCGGTCCCTAGTTCAAAGGTTCCGCTTCTCTGGGACTTCCTGGAGCTGAGTTCCACTCCCTCCAGCTAAGCTAGGCAGTGTGTGTTGCCTTGGGCCGTATCCACCCACTTGTCAGTCTCTTAACTATTCTCAGGAGGTAGCTGAGGCCACACCCCCTGGTGCCGAGTCTGCTGAGTCACCCCCAGGGTCTGGGGGAGAAAATCTAATCTGAGTTTTAAAATATTTTGGCTTTCTCTTCTGAACTGCTAAATAATTAGCAGAGAAGAGCTAACAGCCTGTGCCAGATTCCTTTACCTCAGTGGCTTTCTCTGATCCCAGAGCCCTTCCCAGCGCAATGGGTGCAGTGTGCCCCTACCCCACCGTCTGTGCTGGTCTTTCTTATTCCTCCCCTGAGAACTGACCTTTCCTGTTGAAACTCCAGATTCTCTTCAGCTGGTAAGTCGTGCTTCCAGTCCTTGTGGTATCTATCAGTCCTGAGCTAGTTTTGAGACTTAATTTATCTAATTGGTTGTGAGGGAGTGAGGACGTTCACTGAGTCGTGTGTTTCTTCTCCGCCATCTTGGCTCCGCCCCCGATGAATTTTTTTCAATGTCTATTTTACCCTCTGTTTCCAGAATGTCTGGGCAGTTCTCTTTGATAATTTCCTCGAAAATGGTGTCCAAGCTCTTTTTTTCCTCCCATTTTTCAGGGAGTCCGATTATTCTCAAATTGTCTCTCCTGGATCTGTTTTCCAGGTCTGTTGTCTTTCTGGTAAGGTACTTGACATTCTTTTCAATTGTTTCATTTCTCTGGTTTTGCTTGACTACCTCTTGGTTTCTCCTTGAGTCATTCATTTCTACTTGTTCCAGGCTATTTTCAATGATGTATTTTCTTCACTCACTTTTTTTATATCTCTTTGTAATTGTCCAATTGAGTTTTTATCTTCTATGGAATTTTTTTTCCATTTTATCCATTTTATTTTTTAGAGAGCTGATTTCTTTTTCCAGCTCACTAATCCTGTTTTCCTTGGAGTTGTTTACCTTTTCCAACTCACTAATCCTGTTTTCCTTGGAGTTGTTTACCTTTTCCAGCTCACTAATCTTGTTTCTCAATGATTTGATTTCTTTATCCACTCTGTCTTTGAATGCATGGGATGACTTCTCCAGGCTCTCTTGCCAAGCTTCCCTTTCCTTTTCCCATTTCTCTTTCAGCTCTCTTGTGAGAGCCTTTTTGATTTCCTCTATGAGGTTCTTTTGTATTGAGGAGCAGCTTATATCCCTCCCAGGGGATACATCTGGGGACAGTCTGTTCCTAGTCTCCTCACCATTTGAAGTCTGCTCCCTCTCCACACAGAAGCTGTCAATGGTTAGAGCCCTTTTGAATTTTTTGTTCATTTTGTCAGAGTAGGAATCAAAGAAAACAAACTGACAAGAGAAACAATTGGTCTCTTTTGCAGGGGATGGGGCTGGATGGTATTAATGGGCTTCCTCTACAGACTGGGGGTAGGGCAGCAGAGAGCTACTAACAGAACAGCAATGACTGTACTGAGTCTGCACTCTGAGGCTCCAAGAACGCACCGAGTCAGTCCAGGTGGGGGTTGGGGGTGGCCGGGCTCTGAGAGACGCTGGATTTCTGGGGTTTTAATCTTCACCTCCGGTGTTTACACCCTCTCCACTGCTCCTGGCTTGCTGCCAACACGGAGCATCCACACTGGGGCAAAAGCCCTTTCACAGAAACGGCAGAGATCACACCCCTCCCCCTCTGGTCTGAGCTGTGTGAGCTGCCTGTCTTGCTCTGGCTGCCTGCCCTCAGTCTGTGCCCAATCTGATTGACCCTCCCCCGAGCAAACACAGACCTTTTCTGGCGACTTTCAAGGATGTCTTCTCTTGGTCATATTTTGTGGATTTCTTTCTGGGTCAAGCATTAAGTCAGAGGCTTGTCATGAAGTAAGTGCTGAGAGAAAACGAGGAGCTCAAGCAGCTGTCTGCCTCCACGCCGCCATCTTGGCCGGAAGTCCATACAGGGTCAATTTTGATGAAGATATCATATACAGCTGAAAAAAAAGTATGCTCCTTTCTATTCTTATTCAATTTTCTCCATGAGTTTTCTCACTTGAATGTCACAAACATTATATACAGAGATGAAAAAATAAAAAGTATGATCCTTTCTATTTTCATTCAATTCATTATTTAAATGATGATACTGAAGTTTAGAAAGGTTAAATAACTTGTCCATGCAGTTCATAGATTTTGATGGCAGCATTTGAGCCCAGTTTTCCTTGCTTATAGATCCAATATTCTGTCATTATTCTTCCTGCCTAATCTTGATTATCCTATTCCAACTCCATTTTAAAATTGAGAATACAACAAGAGATCTTTTGGAGCATCCATTCTGAGGTTTACTAGTCTTGCTTAGTTCACAGCTACTGGTTGTCTAAAGAAGCAACATATTGGTCCAATGATACCAGGAATATAGAAATAATGACATCTCACATTCAACTGAAAAGCCAAAGTCCAAGGGCCCTGTAGGACATATTCTAATAGCAAATTCATTATCTAAACAGGAAACTGAATATCTGCTCTGCAAGTACTAGCTGATCCCAGTCAGCAAACAGAGATGTAGTTTCCTTACCTGAGTAGGTAAAAATGTTTTCTCTGTTAGTTCCAGTTAAGGATTTTTTCCATACAAATTTTGGGCTCCAAATGACATTGGACATAGCAGATAAACTGGTAAGGTAAGTGAGGTAGGAAACAAGAGTACACTCTCCCTCACCCATGAGTGCAATTGTAATGTAGAAATGAATTCTGAGGCAATGAACAAGATAACATTTGCAGTGAGTGGACATTGAGCCTTTGTTGAAACCTTCCCAGTGATATGTCATAGGTTTTAGAGTTTTAAAAGGTGGGAGAAACCTTAGAAATTGTTAAATCATATGTGCATGGATAATTTTTTGGCATTGACAATTGCAAAACCTTTTGTTTCAACTTTTCCCCTCCTTCCCCCAGATGGCAAGTTGACCAATACATGTTAAATATGTTAAAGTATAAGTTAAATACAATATACATATACATTTCCAAACAGTTATTTTGCTGTACAAAAAGAATCAGACTTTAAAATAGTGTACAATTAACCTGTGAAGGAAATCAAAAATGCATGTGGACAAAAATAGGGGTATTGAAAATTGTATGTAGTGGTTCATAAGTCAACTCCACAGGGTTCTTTCACTGGGTATATATAGCTGGTTCAATTAATTACTGATCTATTGGAACTGATTTGGTTCATCTCATTGTTGAAGAGGGCCATGCCCATCAGAATTGATTATCATATAGTATTGTTGATGAAGTATATAATGATTTCCTGGTCCTGCTCATTTTACTCAGCATCAGTTCATGTAAGTCTTTCCAGGCCTTTCTAAAATCATCTTGCTGGTCATTTCTTATAGAACAATAATATTCTATATTATTCATATACCACAATTTATTAAGTCATTCTCCAATTGATGGGCATCCACTCAGTTTCCAGTTCTGGCCATACAAAGAGGGCTGCCACAAAAATCTTGCACGTACAGGTCCCTTTCCCTTCTTCAAAATCTCTTTGGGATATAAGCTCAGTAGTAATACTGCTAGATCAAATGGTATTCACAGTTTGAAAACTTTTTGAGCATAGTTCCAAATCATGTTCCAGAATGGCTGAATGCATTCACAATTCCACCAACAATGTATCAGTGTCCCAGTTTTCCCACATCCCCTCCAACATTCTGCATTATTTTTCCCTGTCATTCTAGCCAATCTGACAGGTGTGTAGTGGTATCTTATAGTTGTCTTAATTAGCATTTCTCTGATTAATAATAACTTGGAGCATCTTTTCATATGGCTAGAAATATTTTCAATTTCTTCATCTGAGAATCCTGTTCAAAACTTTGACCATTTATCAATTGGAGAATGACTTGATTTCTTACAAATTAGAGTCAATTTTCTATAAATTTTGGAAATGAGGGCTTTATCAGGACATTTGACTGCAAAAATGCTTTCCCAGTTTATTGCTTCCCTTCTAATCTTGCCTGCATTAGTTTTGTTTGTACAAAAACTTTTCAATTTGATATAATCAAAACTTTCTATTTTGTCATCAACAATGATCTCTAGTTCTTCTTTGATCATAAATTCCTTCCTTTTCCACAGGTCTGAGAGATAAACTATCCTATGTTCCTCTAATTTATTTATAATTTCATTCTTTATGCCTAGGTCATGAATCCATTTTGACTTGATCTTGGTGTATGATGTTAAGTGTGGGTCAATGCCTAGTTTCTGCCATACTAATTTCCAATTTTCCCAGCAATATTTTTTCAAACAGTGAGTTCTTATCCGAAAAGCTGGGGTCTTTGTGTTTGTCAAACACTAGATTATTAAAATTATTGACTCTTTTGTCCTTTGAACCTAACCTATTCCATTGATCAACTTGTCTGTTTCTTAGCCAATACCAAATGGTTTTGGTAACTGCTGCTTTATAATTTTAGATCTGGTACAGCCAGGTCACCTTCATTTGATTTTTTTTCATTTTCCTTGAAATTTCAATTCCCTTGAAATTCTTGACCTTTTGTTTTTCCATATGAACTTTGTTGTTATTTTTTCTAGGTCATTAAAATAGTTTTTCGGGAGTCTGATTGGTATAGCACTAAATAAATAGATTCGTTTAGGTAGTATTGTCATCTTTATTATATGTTCTTGCCCTATTCAAGAGCATTTAATACTTTTCCAATCAGTTAGATCTAAATTTATTTATGTGGAAAGTAATTTTGCTTATATAGTTTCTTATTTTCCCTTGGCAGATAGATTCCTAAATATTTTATACTATTGGTAGTTACTTTAAATGGAAGAAATTGTTCATCTAACCTCTTTATTTTACACTTGAGAAACCTTAGGCAAAACAAAACAAAACAAAAGCAATACAAAACACACAAAGTAGAAGACAAAGGAAAAAGAAAAAAAAGAAAAACCAAATAAACAAAAATATGAGGTATAGGGCAGTTATTACTTTCATAAGATCACATAGGTAGGAAGTATAGGAAATTCGTCAGAGTATTTGAAAAAAAGCTTTAGAATTAGAAATAAAACACCTGAATTTTTATTCTTTTTGTGCCTCTTAACTATGAAACTGGTCAAGTCATTAAATACTGTGAGCCTCATTTTACTAATTTTTAAAATAAGAAAAATACTTGTACTGTATTCTAAGGTAGTTTGTTATATTTTTTTGAATAATTTAATTGTCAAGGACTTTGTGCTAGCATTAAGCTTAATTTTTTTTTTTTTTACTTTTCAACTTCCCATCCATTGTTTCTATTTCTACCTTCTGAGGTCACAAAGAACAAGTCTTAAATCCTATTAAATAAAAAAGATTTTTAAGTATTCAAAGACATCTTTCCATTCTTCCCCAGAGTCTCTTCTCAAGACATCTTCTATTCTTTGAACTCATCTTTTTGAGACATTCTAAAATACTTTCATCATTCTGGTGAACCTTTATTAGTTTCAGTTAATCAAACTTTTTCCTCAAAATCTAGGATGTCACATTGTGTTATCTTGGTTACACTGCCCCATTTTTTGAACCTTACCCTACACCAACTCAACATAATGTTTCAGAAATGGACTGCCATTGATATGGAGAAATTATGATTTTCTTTTTTTCTGTAATCTTTGCCTTACTCATGTAACTCATAATCACATTAGCTTTTTATGCTGCTGTAGCATCCTATTGACTGAGCTTATAAGACAACAAACCATTCATAACTTCTTCATATAAGTTATCATTCAAAAATATCATCTTCCTCTTATATTTGTGAAGTCAATTTCTCCAGCAAAAGTATAAGACTTTACATTTGTTGATGCCAAAATTATTTTTTTTATAGATTTAGCTTTATTTTCTGGTCTGACAAGGACTTTATGGATTCTGATTCTTTCATCTCACACATTAATTATCTGTCCCAGCTTTTTCCATTTTTAAATTGAATGAGGATTTAATTATTTTATCTATCATTTATTTTTAATAATATCTTTGTGTTTTCAAAATATATGCAAAAATAATTTTGAACACTCACCCTTTCAAAATCACGAGTTCCAAATTTTTCTCCCTCTCTTTCCCCATCTTCTTTCCTGGACAGTAAGAAATTCAATATATGTGAAATATGTATAATTCTTATATGCATATTTCCACATTTATCATTCTGCACAAAGAAATTAGATCAAAAGGAAAAAAAAAATGAGAAAGAAAGCAAAAAGCAAGCAAAGAACAAAACGTCCTAATTCATTCCTAATAGTCCTCTTTCTAGATGCTTATAGCTGACATCATCACAAGTCTATTGGAATTGGCCTAAAATACCTCATTTTTGAAAAGAGCCACATCCATCAGAATTGATCATCACATAATCTTATTGTTGCTGTATACAGTGTTCTTCTCTTAGTTCCACTCACTTCACTTAGCATCAGTTCATATAAATTGCTTTTCATGCTGTACTCTTGCTTTTCTGTTGCCATAAATTCCTTCCTTCTGCACAGTTTGTAGACTATCCTTTGTTTCCCTTATTTGCTTATAGTATCACTCTTAATGTCTAAATTATGAGTCCATTTAGACTTATCTCAGTATATGGTGTTAGGTGTGGGTTAATGCATAATTTCTGCCAAACTAGTTTCCAATTTTCCCAGCAATTTTTGTCAAATATTGAGTTCTTATCCCAGAAGCTGGGGTATTTTGGGTTTATTAAACACTAGACTACTATAATCATTGATTACTGTGTCTTGTGACCCTATCCTATTCCACATCAACTGCTCTATTTCTTAGCCATTTCCAAATGGTTTTGATAACCACTGCTTTATAAGATAGACCACCTTTATTTGCATTTTTTCAATAATTCCCTTGAAATTATTGACTTTTTGTTCTTCCAGATGAACTTTATTATAATTTTTTCTAGCTCTGTAAAGTAATTTCTTGCCAGTTCGATTGATATGGTACTGAATAAGTAAATGAATTTAGTTAGAACTGTAATTTTTTATTATATTAGCTTGGCCTATCCATGAATATTTGATATTTTTCCAATTGTTTACACCTGACTTTATATGTGTGGAAAGTGTTTTGTAATTATGTTCATATAATTTCTGTCTTTGTCTTGTTAGATTAGACCCCCAAATATTTTAAATTATCTACAGTTTTTTTTTTTGCCAAACATTAATTAAAATTGAGTATTTTCTTTTTTTTTTATTATATATATATATATATATATATATATATATATTTTATAATATTATCCCTTGTATTCATTTTTCCAAATTACCCCCCCTCCCTCTATTCCCTCCCCCCGACGACAGGCAATACCATACATTTTACATGTGTTACAATATAGTCTAGGTACAATACATGTGTGTGAATATCATTTTCTTGTTGCACAATAAACATTAGAATCCGAAGGTACATGTAACCTGGGCAGACAGATATTAGTGCTAACAATTTACATTCCCCTCCCAGTGTTTCTTCTCTGGGTGTAGCTACCTCTGTCCATCATTGATCAACTGGAAGTGAGTTGGATCTTCTTTATGTTGAAGATTTCCACTTCCATCAGAATACATCCTCATACAGTATTGTTGTTGAAGTGTACAGTGATCTTCTGGTTCTGCTCATTTCACTCAGCATCAGTTGATTTAAGTCTCTCCAGGCCTCTCTATATTCCTCCTGCTGGTCATTTCTTACTGAGCAATAATATTCCATAACCTTCATATACCACAATTTACCCAACCATTCTCCAACTGATGGACATCCATTCATCTTCCAGTTTCTAGCTACAACAAATAGAGCTGCCACAAACATTTTGGCACATATATGTTTCTTTCCGCTCTTTAGTATTTCTTTGGGATATAATCCCAGTAGATCTACAGTTTTTTTTAAATGGGATTTTTGTTTATCTCTTGCTGCTGGACTTCATTGCTAACATAAAGAAATGCTGATGATTTCTGTAGATATATTTTGTATCCTACAACTTTGCTATAGTTATCAATTGTTTCTATTTGGTTTTAAGTTGATTCTCTAGGATTCTCTAAGTATACTACCATATCATATGCAAAGAGTGATAATTTGGTTTATTTGTTACCTATGTTAATTTCTTTAATTTCTTTTTCTTCTTTTATTGTTAGAACTAATATTTCTAAGACAATATTGAATAGAATGATGATAGAGGGTATCCTTGTTTCACTCTTAATCTTATTGAGAATGGTTCTATTTTATCCCCATTACACATGATGCCTGTTAATGGTTTCAAATAAATGTTATTGACCATTTTGAAAAGACCTCTCTTTATTCCTACATTTTCTAGTGTTTTAATAGGAATGGGTTAATGGATTCTGTACTGGATTTTGTCAAATGCTTTTTCTGCACCTATTGAGATAATATGATTTCTGTTATTTTGGTTATTGATATAGCCAATTATGCTAATAGTTTTTTTCTAATATTGAACCAGCCCTCCATTCCTGATTTAAATCCTACTTGGTCATGGTGTATTATCTTGGTGATAAATTGCTGTAATCTCTTTGGTAATATTTTATTTAAAATGTTTGCATCAATACTCATGAGGGAAATTGGGTCTATAATTTTCTTTGTCTCTTTTAATACTGCCTGCTTTAGATATCATTACCATATCTGTGTCATAAAAGCAATTTCATAGGACTCCTTTCCCTATTTTTCCAAAAAGTTTGCATCATATTGGAATTAATTTTTCTTTAAATTAATTATTCTTTAAAGATTTGGAGATTTTTTTTCTTAGTGAGCTGATTAAAAGCTTGTACAATTTCTTTTCCTAAAATCAGATTACTTTTCTAATTTATTTCTTTGTCTGTTAATTTATGCAAATCTGTATTTTTTTTACTATTCATCCATTTCACTTAGATTATCAGATTTATTGGCATACAGTTGAGCTAAACAAGCCCCAATTACTGCACTAATTTCCTTTTCATTGGTAGAAATTTCATACTTTTCATTTTTGATACAGGCAATTTGATTTTTGTCTTTCTTTTTTCTAATCAAATTAATTAAAATGTATATATTTCATTGTTTTTTCATAAAACCAACTTTTAGTTTTGTTTATTAGTTCAATAGTTTTCTTAGATGTTAGGTTCTTACTAAGTGCTAAAGAGATAATGAGATATTAGGTTCTTACTAAGTACTAAGTCGGTACTTGACAATTCTCTAGTTCCAGCCTTTCCTGGGGAAGAGCTTGCATGCTTAGGAGGAGCAAGTTCATTGGTTGAAGTAATTCTTCCCAGAAGCCCTTGCATTATCCCACGCCCATTCTCTGGGAGGATAAAGAGGGCAGCTCTGGAGGAAAAAGGGAGTTGTTTCTGGACCAGTCTTGAGACTGCTCTCTGCAGAAAGGGAAGTCAGCTCTCTACAGGAAGAAGAATCTGTCTGAGAGATTTGAGTTGACACAGCAGATCTCCTCCCAGAGAGCGATTGGCAGCTTCTGGAGACAACAGCACATTACAAATTGGCACCCAACGTGGGGCAAGGACTTTTCCTTATCCTGACAAGGACTTATTCTGAGCCATAGCAATTTGGCACCCGAACAGGGACAGACACGATCCTGATTCCAGTGGAAAAGCCTCCAATCCAGACCTCAGTCTCTCTGACCCAGAACTGTGAGTATTTAACAAGGAAACTCTGTTAAAGATTGAGTGAGTATGCTAAAAGATAAATAAAGAACTAAAGTTGTTAAGGGCTAAACCAGAAATCTCTTATAGAGAAATGGGGCAAAATTAGATGGGTTAACTGCCTGGGGGAGAGGGTTTGCTTGTATTTCTTCAGATGGAGAAGGAATCAGATGGGTACCAACAAGTCGTATTTTCCTTGTCCATCGGAGAGAGACAGAAAAAGAGAAAGACCTCAAAACAAAGGAGAAAATCTAAGAAACATCTGACACTGAAATAGCATGGCTAATAAGAAGACTGTTAAAGAACTTTAAAAACCAGCAGGAATCATTGGATTTCCTAATACAAGATGAGACTAATGGACAATGGACTTATGGACATTTACAAATTCTCAATTTATGATTATTTGATCATGTTATTTGTTACATACTTCTAGCATGTATTATGTTAAAATGTTACTATGTGTTTATGTAATCTATGTAATTATGTGTAATGCCTCCCATATTGATGGATTTATGTTTCAAGGTTATGATCACCCTATGTTCTAAATCAAAAGAAAGGGGGAGATGTTAGGTTCTTACTAAGTGCTAATGAGATAATGAGATATTAAGTTCTTACTAAGTGATAAGTTGGTACTTGACAATTCTCTAGTTTCAGCCTTTCCTGGGGAAGAGCTTGCATGCTTAGGGGGAGCAAGTTCATTGGTTGAAGTAATTCTTCTCAGAAGCCCTTGCATTATCCCACACCCATTCTCTGGGAGGATAAAGAGGGCAGCTCTGGAGGAAAAAGGGAGTTGTTTCTGGACCAGACTTGAGGCTGCTCTCTGCAGGAAGGGAAGTTGGCTCTCTATAGGAAGAAGAATCTGTCTGAGAGATTTGAGTTGACACAGCAGATCTCCTCCCAGAGAGCGATTGGCAGCTTCTGGAGACAACAGTGAATTACACTTACTTTCAACTTTATTAATCTTTTATTTTCAGAATTTTAAATTTTGTATTTATTGGAGGTTTTTAATTTGTTCTTTTTCTAGCTTTTTTAGTTGCATGCCATTGATCTTGTCTTTCTCTATTTTATTCAACTGGATCAACATTGCCTTTAACCTATTGATGGCCAGAAGTGAATAGAGCATGTTAGAATTAGAAAAATCAGGAATTAAAATTAAGTTTAATTTCTAAGTGAAGGAAAAGCTCAAGCAAGAACACATTCCAAGCCCTGTTTCAAGTGAGGGAATTCAAGGCAATATGGGGAGATCTTATTACATATCAATGGTAAGGCTGTCTGCTGTTCCCCTGACAATGAGATATAACAGCAACATGTTTGATTCATAGCAGAACTTCATCATCACTTGAACAAATTCAGAGAATGCTTGGTGTCAGTCAAAGTAGTAATTATGTGAAACAATTTTGGGATTTTACTGTGACTGAGATCATCTAGAGTGTAAGAGCAAAGAAATGTTTTATGCCAAGCTCAGGGACACTGCTTGCTGGACCTTAGCTCTGGAAAATAGGAAGTCTCCTAATATCTTGACAATGGTAAGTTCATATGACACTAATTTCTGAATCCATATTTAATGCTGAAATTTCCCCTCCCCTCCAAAAAAATTCCAGAAAAAACTTAAGAACAGTTTTTATTTTCCATTTGACTTTCTTGTTCCAATATAGATAGGTATATCCCAGAAGGTTGAACTAGGACAAAAAAAGTAAAAAGAAGCAATTGACATCATAAATAATTGGAAACCTTATCATGCACTATGTCCTAATTATTATAATTCCAAGAGGTTGTCATTAACTAGTAAAATAATACACTTTGCACCCATTTATTTCCTCTCTTTGGAAGAGCTCAAAGCATTTATGGCATCAACTATCAAAATAAGCATAATTTGACACATTGTGAAAATGGACAAATTATAATAGAAAATGCAAATTAGCAAGGAAATAAAATTAAAAAAAAATAAAAAAGTCTGTTGGAAAAGGAAAAATAAGGTTTCAATATAAAAGACAGGCAACTAGGTAGTGCAGCATATAGAAAGCTCAGCTTAGAGTCAAGAGGACTCAACTTCCTGAATTTAAATCTGACTTCAAACATTTACTAGCTATGTAACCATGGGCAAGTTACTTGGCCACATCTGTCTCAGTTTCCTTATCTGTAAAATGAACTGGAGGAGGAAATGGAAAACTATTTCCCAAGAAAACCCCAAATTGGACAACAGAGAATTGGACACAAATGAAATGCCTGAACAACAGCACTTGATTTATTAGGCTCACTTTTCCCCCAAGAATTACAATTTTGGCATAAGGGTGATTATTAGGGAACCTTTGAGCTAATTGAAATATATCTTGTTCTTCAAAGCTTAGCTCAATTGTCACATCTTCCAAGAAACATGTTTTGAATCCCTTGTAAGTAATGATTGCTCCTTGGGTGAAACTTCATTACATAGTATTTATTTTGCTTGTGTGCATATCATTATTTGTTTCATAGTGTAAATTTTGGACATTTATATCTAATTCACCGATCAAATTATAGATATCTTGAAGACATGGGTTATATCTTATCTATCTTTGTGTTTCTTCTAAGTTTATCATACACTGACTTACACATTTAACTCTTGTGGAATTTGTGGAACTGTAAATCCCTAATGTCAACATCATACCCTCAAATGATGTAGATCATAAACCATCTACCTGGATAATTCTTATCAACATTTTACTTTTTTTGTCTAATGAATTATCATTCACTACTTTATTGTCTTAATATAGCTGACTTCACTAATTATAAATGTATTACTCTCATCTCACATTGCAATTTTTCTGTTGAGCATCACTTACTAGTTATTCTATAGGCATTTCAAATTCAATATGTCCAAAATGGAAGGCATTATCTACACACACACACACACACACACACACACACACACACACACACACACACATATACACACACACCACTTCAAATATAGCCCATCTTTAAGACTTCCATATTTCAGTTTATGGTACCATCTTTCCATTCACCTAAGTTTGTAATGTGAGAGTCAACCCAAACTCTTCTTTCTCCCATATGACCCATATCCAAGCAGCTGATTCTAACTTTCCATAATCTTGTGAGTCTTGTGACTCTATCTGTCCCCTTCTTTCCACTTAAATGGTAATATTCTTATTTCAACTCTTATAATTTTTCGCTTAGAATACTACAATGACTTTCTATTTTTTATGTTTTCATCTTAACTTATGAAATAAAACTAGCATGTCCAAGAAGATAATTGCATGTGAAAATTTATTTGTAACTTATTATTTTATGTATGAACTTATATTTGTAATATTATTTTTACATATGAAATAAAATTAGCACTAATTATTTCCTCTCTCCTCACCTTAGAGATGGCTCTCCTTAGACATAAATGGGGATAGTCATAGATATATCTATTGATATTTATGTACATAATTATTTTATACTTTTCTATTTATCATTTATCAATTCTTCCTCTAGATAGCATCTTTCTTCATATATGCTTTATAGTTAAGTTAGGTATTTATAATAGTCAACTTTTTCATTCAAAGTTTTTCTTAACACAGCATTGCTGTTATTATATACAAGTTCTTTTGGTTCTACTCATTTTGCTCATCATTAAATCATGCAAATCTTTCCATGTTTTGCTAAGATCATTGAGTATGTCATTTCTTATAGCACAGTAATATTCCATCACAATCATATACCACTTGTTTAGCTATTCCCTAGTTGATGAGTATTCCTACATTGTTTTTCAAATGCATTTCATAGCACTCATTGAAGTCAAGGAAGTGGGAGACAGTCCATGAAAAGCAAATTAGATAAGAAATGGAGTAACTCTAGAAATAATGGTAAAGAATCCAAAGTGATCAGATCATCATGTGAGGAGGGTAATAAAATGTAAGAAAATGAGAAAGACAGAAAAATGGAATGGATTTATTCAGGAGATAGTGGGTTCTGATCATTGAATGACCCTCTAGTCAAAGTTTCATGATCACTTTCCAGGTTATTAGAAGAGAAGATATCTTTTTCAGTTGAGTTGGATTAGATGGATTCTGGAGTCCTATATATGACTAATTCCCAGGTTCATTTTTTCCATAAAAGCTATTGCCAAACAGTGCAAGCAAAACCAAACTCATTATTTGAATCATGTTGCTTCTCCATAAATTCTTAATCACTTTTGTAGTTTAGACTCTTAGTTTGGCTTAAGAATTAGAGTATCATCTCTTTTCTTTAGGTTTTTATTTCTGATTCTTCCTCTTTCTCAGATCTGTAACTAGCATAAAGTCATCAGGACATTAGACTAAGGCAAGGCAGAAAATTTAGAGGAAGAAACACTTACTATGTATGCTTCCTTAGAAGAGTATAAGAAGATAAGTGGAGTAACATTTCAAAACTGTCCATAAGACAGGAAAATCAGTTTCCTGCATTTGAAGGGACACTGGCTTGCAGTCCATTACATCGTTTTCTCTGTTGTTCTGTTCAAGAAAGAAACCTCTAACTTGTCTTAATAGTTTTTCCCTAGGACTTTCCCTTTCCCATTTCATTCTTAAACTAAACAGAGTGAGCAATGCATTAGGATTAGGAAAGAGATTCCTTCCTGGATAAAAAAATAAAACCAAAAGACCCCAGATTCCATTGATTGGCCCCATCCAGGTCTGAATTTGCACTCCTAGGTCACCCTAATAATTCTTCCTCTTTCTCCTATCTATCTAAATTTATCTCATTGACTATTTTTATTGTAACACCATGAGTTTCAAAGAAAAGCAAGATCATCCTTCTTTTATCATTACTTGCTCCAAGTGCTAAAAGAAAGAGTTCTGAAAGTTCTAGTTTTGATCATAGAAATCATAAGAACAGAAACCTAGAGCTGGGAGTGATCTCAGAGTCCATCTTGTGCAATCTTCTCATTTTATAGATAAATAAACTAAATTTCAGAGAGGTCGTGATTTGTCCTATTTCACACAGATAGTGTGGAGTAAAAGAATTACTAAACCTAGGTCTTCTGTTCGCTGCATTGCACTACTTCATCCCAATTCTATGAGTAACAATGAATTTTTCTAATAAGCATTTCCTCAAATCTCTCCAATCTGTTGGCATCACCCTTTATGCCATTAATGTCATCTCCTATCCCAATCTTCTACCCAACCCCATCTCCCAACCAAAAAGAAAGGGAGGTGACCTACTTGTCATCCATATTTTAAATACCCAATCCCAGATCCATGCTGTCATACACATCTGCATTCAGAAGTAGAATTTATTTTGTAAATATTTGAGAATTAATAAGGACATGTGATGAGAAGCCTGAGGATAGAGGAAAGAAAATTGAAGTACCAAAGCAAATTGCTATCTTATGATAAAGACCAAAGATTTGAAACAGACAGCCCTTTGAGCGGAAATCAAAGAAACCACTTCCCATCTGAACGTACATGGTATCTGTGACTTTGAACACTTCAGGGGCATTTCAAATATTTCCACACCATAAGTTTGTTCAATTTTATTTAAAATTCATCTCTTCTTGAGATATAGGATAAGGGGGAGGAGGAATCATCAAAGCAGAAACTTATGAAGGTTTCAGTGTTTGGGAAATGGAAACCTGATAGTCATTCAAGTGGGTGGAAAAGTCACTGAGTGGAAAGAGTTTGACATTTCCCCCAGAAATGACTCCATGAGAACTATTCCAGGTGACCATTGTACAGAAACTTTAAGACCTGTTAGCCCCCCATTTTTCCATAAAAGCTGATTATTCTACAAAGTTTCCATTTAAATAAAATTAGGAAACTAATTAAAACCTCCAATATCTACAGGGCAGTTCCTGGTACAAAGGAAGAGTTTAACAAATAGTTGTTGGTAGGTAGATTGATGGATGATAAATAAATGGACTGATTTGTAGTGTTACATTGTACACTAAGATGACACTACCACACCACATTTAAAAATGGACTTGATCCAACTAATACATTACTAAAGGAAAATAAATTAGAACAGTGGGAAGTCATGGAGTCCATGCCATTGAGAAGTATTTAAGGAAACTAGTAATGTTTAGTTGAGAAAAGAAGACAAAGGAAAAATAAGATTATGATCTTCAAATATTTGAAGAACTATTGAATGTGAAAAGGATTAACTTTAGTAATATCAATAAGTGTTTATGCAGAGGCTGAGTATAGAGCCACTCCATATTCTATATCAAGGTATAAAGTTTGAATGAATCAGTCCTGGGGAGTGGGAAAGAGAAGAAGGTCTTGTTCTTATGCCCCAGCTCATGAAATCTTAATCTAGATATGATTTTGTTGATTCCCTTATGTTTAGGGTTTCAACAAAAAGGGAGAGCTAAAAAAAATGAACAAATGAATGGATGGATAGAGGGTTAAAAAGGGATTCGTGATCATATAATATCATGTATGGAAGAGGTAATGCCCTTAATTTATTCCTGTATGCATGAAATGGAAAACAGAAAAGACCAGCGTAAAATTACACAATGGGAATCACTATCCTGAGTTATAATTACTTATCCATTCTACTAGAAGTAAAATACTAATCCCAATAGGAACATAATACTGTGTGCAGGAATGCTAATTAGGCATTTTAACATTTTACCTTGGCTCTGCACTGCCTCGACAATTCCTGGTATATACCTGTATGTTTGTAAAACAGACAGTCTCAGACCAGTCTCCTACCTAGATAAATAAAGCTTGCCCTGCTATTAACTAGTCCCAGCCTAATGGGACTTTTTGAAGTCATAAGGTTATTTCTAAATTTGAATATGCATTTCTTATAGCACTAGCTCACCCAGGATCCATACAGAAAGGTAGTTATATATATATATATATATGCATATATATGTGCATATATAAAACATTATAACACATAAGTAATATATATAAGTAATATGTATATAATGTAATATATATAAATAATAATATAGTAATATATAATAATAATATAGTAATATATATACATATATATATATAAAACATTTCCTTTGTGGGTCAATATAATGTAGTGGAGAGGCAAATACAAGATTTGGTGTCAAAGGAATTGAGTTCAAATTCTATTTCTGTCACTTATTATGTATGTGTCCTTCAGCAAATTACTTCAACTAACTGTACCTCAGTTTGCTCATCTGCAAAATGGTTGGTTTAAATGGTCTTTAAAGTCCCTCCTGGTTCTAAATCTATTACCTTATAATACCTATTAAAGAGGTGTTGAAGCACATGGTAGATTGCCATTTCTGAGGAATAATATTGTAGATCTGTGCTTTTGATAAGAGTCGGACTAGATAACATTGAAAATTCTTCCCAAATAGAATATTTTAATCTATTTCAGAAAAAAGTTTTCAATCACAAAATGAGTTTTCAAGGATTTTTTTTTAAATTATTCCTTCAGTAGAGATAAGATTGCCAGATAAACTCCAAGGACCCTGCATAAAAAGGAGGATCTTTCTCAGAGGAACTTTTCTTAAGTCTATAAAATGGTTACCAAAAACCATTGAGGGTGGGGGATTACTCATCTAATTTTTCTTTGCCTTATATGAATATTTTTCAGCATGACTTTTTCCCCACTCAGTGAATCTCACTTTTTTATCAAGAATTCTTATTAATAGGTCATAAAATAATTTAAATCAACCAAAAGTAACTGGGTGCTCAATTTTCCCTCAAATGATAGACAGTAGGAAAATTTCAATTATAAGATTAATTATACACAATCTTATGAGAAATCAATGATAATCTACAACATGATATGGCAGTCATAAGAATTAATACAGTCTAAGACTATGGTTTCCAAAAATAATAAAATGTTAGTTGCAGAGACTGAATAGAGCTTGAATAGTTATTATGTTCTTTCCACTAACAATGGTAAAATTAATTTGATTACCATACCTAGCAAAAAAGACAGAAATATAAAGATGGTACAGCAGCAGGACAGATAGCAAAATGATGGATTGGGCTCTGATTTTGACAGTATATGGAACATATTTGGGAAAATTGTGTCTACTTATGAGCACTGGGTTTTTAGAATGCTACTAATAATTTGAAGAATGTTCAATATAAGGCAACCAGAATGTTGAAATACTTGGAGATCATGTTATATAAGATTTATTTGAAAGAATTTAGAATATTTATATTGGAGAAGATGACATTTAGGAAATACTTGATATACTTGATAATATTCATTAAGTATATGATAGAGGATAAATTAATTTGGCTTGACTCTAGAAGATAGAAGAAAGAAGATTAGTGAAAAGTGCTAAGAGGCAAAATTAAATGACCTGGGGAAAACAACAACAATAGTTTCTCATAGCTAGAATTAACAAAATTCTAATGGTTCATCTTGGATCGTAGTGAGTTACTTTTTATTATACATCAAAAAGAAATTATATGGCCACTTGTCAGCAAAGCCATGAAAAAGAGGGATGAATTAGATAGCTCCTTGGGTGATGGTTCCAACTTCAAGATTTTGTGATTCAATAAATTGTTTTAGGTCCACTATCTAGTGGTAATCAATAATCTCACATTCATTTAACTAAATTGAATTACATGATTATATCTCCAATAGTACTGTTTTGCTTTCTGTTTGTTTCTGATTTAAGAGAAACACAATTTTCAAATTAGAAGCATGGATACAGTACCAAAGTATAAAGCCACAGCATATGTCCTCAGGATTCTTACAATGTACTCAGTAAGATCAAAGGTTATAGGGGTCAGGAAAACTGTCACAATTCTAATGGCCTTCTTTTCAGAATCCACTAAATAAATTTGCAACATGAATGTGCTCTGGCTCCACTCTCTGAGGACAGTTCTGGTCCATTCTTCCATTCTGTCTATCTCTTAAGACTGTCTGGCAAGTAAAGGGAACTGGAAATCATTTTTTTCATCTCAGCCAGTGGCTAGAGCCTTTGTTGATTGTCTTCTCCCCAGTTTGGGAGAGTCACATATCTCAAATCCATTAAAGCCACTTAATATGAGATTAGGTTTGGTTGTTGTTATTGTTGTTGTTTTTGGTTTTGTTGTTGTTGTTGTTGTTGTTGTTGTTGTTGTTTTTGCTTTTGTTTTTATGCAAGACTATTTAATTTAGAAGTATAAAATGAGCAAACAAATGAACATTTACTCCAATACTTCATATAAATCCCTCTTATATCACTTCAGTCTCTGAGGAGTTGAGGGGAAATAGGCTCACAATTTAGTTTAGTTCCTACATAGCATTAGTTCCCACTAAATTCAAGTGTAAAGCTCCCTGGACTAGGTTTAGAACCCTGGCTTCTCAGGACTTCTCTACTGAGCTGAGTACAATACCTGACCCGGAATCATGGACCCTGAGGTGCCCAGATGCTAGCTTCTGGTTTGGGAACTCTATATCCTGTACCTAGAACCTAGAACACAGACCAAATTTCCATACCTGTCTTTTTGGGCCATGTGGATTAAGAGTAAGGGAAGAAGCCTTTAGAGCAAATGAAATAATATAAGGAAAACACTTGGAAACCTTAAGCATTATTTAAAAAATCATCATAATTATACATGTGCGATGTCTATATTGCTTAGTATTCTTTGTCTTGGGCAGAAGGGGAAAAGGAACAAATATTTATTGTTTCTACTTTGTTATCAGACATTGAGCTAAGAACAATACAAATATTATTTCATTTAATTCTAGATTATAAACTCTTTAAGAGTGACTCTTAAAAATAGCAACCCCTATATTTACAATAGTGGATAAAAGGTGGACCTTTGAATTGGAAATACCTGAGTTTAATACCCATGTTTAACACATACTAGTTATGTGACTATAGGTATGTATCCAGGTGGTTATAGAGGCTTTTGAGTTTACTGGATAGGTGGGTGAAATGGTAAGACCTATACTTCAAAAACATCTTGGAAGTGGATGAATGATGAATTTTAGTGAGGAGAGATGAGCAGGGATTCCAAATATACCTTCGACAGTTTGATAAAAAAGTATAGACAAGTTCCCAATGTTCAATTACAGAGAAAGTTTTTCTACTAAGAGTTCTCTTTGTTAGTGAAATCAGATGGATCATACCCAAACTCACAAACTGAAAGATACTATTTGGGATATTGGAGATATAAAGGTAAATTTTTAAATGTCCTCAAGAAGTTTCTTTTTATTGAACTACAACTTCATAGGAAGGTTTTTCATTTTTCTTGAAGCCTTTCAGATAAATTAGAATGTTGATTAAAAAAAAGGGGGGGGGAGAAGTTGATAGGGAAGGCATTGAGGAAGAGGCACCATTACACACTGCAAATCTCCCAAAGGAAGCAGTGACAATGACAAGAGAAGGAGAGAAGGCCCCAATGTCATCTGAATTTCCCCCTCCACCAAAAGTTATCCTTCCAGAGAGGAATATCCACTTCTAGCAAAGCAGCATCTTTTCTTCAAGACCAGGTAATCAGATACTGTCAAATTCCCGTCAGTATCTTGGGGTAATCTGAAAGTAAAAAAGAAAGAGAAAATACCACTGTTCAAAACAAGTTTATTTTCATAGCTGGGTGTGCCACATTACACAGGGAGGAAGTCAATGTAATCAAACATCCTGAAGCAGGTCGGTCTTTGGTTTGCTCCCTGTCCTAGATCAGCTGAGAAGCTTCACAGCTGCACCTTGTTGACAGGATCATAAGACATCACCTACTGAATGCAATCATATCACCTCTATGTGTCACTCTGAGGCTATTGTCTGCATGAAATCAATCCAACTGGCTGCTAAAGAACAAAAAGAGTTGGAAAGTTCAACTCAACAATAAATTGAATTCATAGAATCACAGATTTAGAATTGGAAGAGACATTAGAAATGATGTAATCTAACTGCTTTGCTTTATATATGAGAAAATGGAGAAGCTAAAAGAAAGAAAGGGACTTGCTAAAGATCATACAAGTAAAGATTACTTAGGACAACAGAGCAAGGACTTAAACAAAGATCAACAGATTCTAAACTGCAGTGCCTTTCCAATGTTCCATGTTATGATGTTTGTTAAAAACAAAATCAAATAAACAAAAAGCTTTACTTACTTTTCTCTGTTGGGTGGAAATCTGATTGTTCAGATTATTTGAGAAATTATTGAAGATGCATAGACAGCTTTAATCAAACCTAATTCTTGATGTATAATTCATTCTAGGAGCCTTTTAAATACATTTAAAAAATCTGTCCAGAGATTGCTCGGGATCTTCCTTGGCCATCCCTACTCTCTACCTCAAATGAAGATTTTGTTCTGTTACTAATAAAGACCCAAATTTTAAAGTGTTTTCTTGATATCAGCTATGATGATAGTGAGGATCATAATGTCACAATAACATATTTTTTGGACTTTGCCCAGACATTTGGCACTTTAACAAAAATATGTCATCCCCCTATCATGATCAATGTCTTGAAAAGGCTTGAACTCCTTGGCTTGTCCTATGTTGTCATTTCATCAACTATCCTCAACTTATGCTCCTATAACTCCACCTGTCTGTGATTTCCCAGGCCATCATGTTTGCTCTTAGCCTCATTTGTGACTTCCTTCAAGGTTTTTTATTCTATAGTTGGCCATTATACCTTTATCTAATCCCTTAGATGTTATGAAGAGCAAATGAAATAATGTTTGTAAACTATTTCACGAGCATCAAAGTTCTTTATAAATTCTATCATACTGCTGTTACAAACTCCCTTTACAAATTCTGAGCCTGGGTTATTTCCATTATCTATTTTCTTCATCCCTGCTCAAGTGTATTCAGATGCTCATGAAGGAAATCTCATAATCATATTGATTAGGTCCACTTCAAATTCATCTTCTCCAAACTTAATGGGCCTCCACTGCTACATGACAATCCTCTAACACTTTCTTCATTCACTCTTTATCATGCTACCTATAATGTTAGTTCTAAAGAAATGTAATATTTAGCTCAACTCCTTCTCTATACAGAAACTCTTATCCACTTCAATAAAAAAATGTAGCCACATATCTCTAGCTTTCTCTTCAGAATTTGGAATCATAGAATATGAGTTCAAATGCCATCTCTGCCATTTACTATGTTGGACAAGTTACTTAACTCTCTTAGGTTTTAATTTCCTCCTCTGTAGAATGAGAATTTCAGACTGGATTATTCTTAAACTTCCTTCTAGCACTAGTTTTATGATGCTATCATCCCATGATCTCAAATTATTACCTTTTCTTCCCTCCTTTGCTTGAATGACCCTTGAACTTGCCAATATCAAATCCTCTACTCATTTCTCTATCTCTCTCTTTTTCTCTCTGTCTCACTCTCTTCTTCTCTTTCTCTCATCTCTCTCTCTGTGTCTCTCTCTCTTTCTCCCAACTTTTCCCTTTTGTTCTGATTTTTCTCTCCTAACATGATTTATAAAGTAATATGTATTAAAAATAAATAAATTTACTAACAGGGAGGTAGTTTTAACTGATCAATCCTTGTCTCTTAAATTGACCACAGAATTCTCTATTAATATTTAAAATTTTTCACCAAATGGATCTAACCTTTATTTCTAGAGAGGTTTGTAGGATTCATACAGATAATGCCCCCTCAAAAGAAACCTTTGTAGGTAGAATGATCAGTTGAGGAAGAGACTTAGGTGAGGAAGGGCATGATAATATGCTTCACCTATATCAAGGACTCATATGGGAAAAGAATTAGACTTGTTCCCAGAGGATAAAACTAAAAACACTGGATAGAGATTATCAAAAGATATATTTAAGTTTGATGCAGGGACATTTTTTTCCCAATTTGAACTATGCAAAAGCAATATGGATACCCCAGTAAGTAATATGTTTCCCTCCACTAGAGATCTTCAGGCAAAAGCTATGCAAGTACTATTTTTTTTTAGAAAGGATTCATATTCAAATACAGTTTTAATTAAATGGTGCCCCCTCTTACCCTTGAGACCTCATGATTCTGCAGTTTAAATTTCCACAATTGTTCTAGTTCAGGCCTTCATCACCTCATACCTGGACTATTGCAACAGACTCTGAATCTAGTGCTTTCCCTCTAATCCATATAGGAGTAATGTTCCAAAAGCATTAATCTGACTACATTACTCTCTGGCTCATAAACCATCAATGGGTCTTCAATGCCTACTCAATAAAATCCAAATTCTTTAGCCTGGCATTTAAGGCTCTCCACAACCTGTCCACTTCTAGCTTTATCATCCATGAATTCTTAAGTTCAGTTACCCTATAGACCAGCCAAAACTTGAGTATATCCAGTGCTTTACTGCCTCCATGCTTCTCTTTATATACTTTCTGATGCCTACAATCCCTCTTTTTTCTTCACATATCTAGCTTAAAATATAATTTTCTCCTAAAGTTTAATGATATTTTTCTGGTCAGAAATAATTTTCCCATTCTGTTTACTCTCAGAGCACTCTGCTTGTTTGTACATCTTTTATACACTTATCATGGTCTATTTTAGGGATATGAATAAGTGTGAGGGACAAGAGCAAGGATGGAGAAAAAATAAATAGAAATAATATAGTGACAGGGAGATGGAAAGAAATAATGATAGAGAAAAGGACAGAACCTATGTTTTCAGTGATAAAGGCAATTTCAAGGTGATTTCTTCTGCTTTCTCTTTACCAATTCAACTTATACTCTTAGAATTTACTAGAGCTCTAAAAATTATTCTATTTTATATATAAGATATTTGGATATAATTCTTATCATCCTTTCTAGACTTTAAATCTCTGGAACAGGAGTTTTCAACCACTATGTGTCATGGATCTCTTTGCCTGTCTGTTGAAACACAGACCTCTTCTCAGAATATATTTTTTTCAAATCATAATTGAATGAAAAGCTAAATTTCATTTAGAGGCCAATGAAAATAAACATGCATTTTCTAACCCATTCACAGACTCCACAAAATCTATTCATGGATGTTTTAGGTTCTGTGCATCCCAGATTGAGACTTCAGGCTCCAGAAGGAAGAAATTACTCTTAGTTATCTTTAGAGTTTTTGTAGGTCCTAGCTCAGTATATTAGGTCTAGCTGGAATTTGTAAAAAGCTCATATAGAACCCTTAAAAATTGCAATATTCAGTCTGAGTCTCAGAGAAAAGGAATCAGAACTACTTTCTTTCATTGAAGGAGTGAAGGGCCATCAGTATAGACGTTGTATATACTGTCAACTGTGATTACAGTACTGAAAGGTTGTGTTTGTTTTTCTTTGTTACAAGGAAAAGGTCATTAGTTTAAGGGAAAAGTGCTGGAATATATAGAAATGACTGTGACATAAAAGGCAAAAGACATCATTAAAGGTTCCCGTTAATAAAAAATGGTCATGGTTTGAATGAAAGGATAGTAGCAGCCAGACTAGTGTAAAAGCCCTAAAGAAATGGGACACCGTATAGGCGACAAAGGGATGAAAGTGCCAGGAGCAAGGTAGAGAGGTGCTGAAATAAGAGTCAGATAAATTTTATCTGCTTCACAAATTTGGCTGAGTCTGGTCCTGGGCACACAGCCTGACACTAGCAGAGCTGTTCTGCTTTACCAGCTGGTATGTTATCCATTGAAAACAATCTCAAACAAAGTAGTGTTGGTTTCTCATACCTGGCTGGCTGGTTGGTTGTTCATCACACACTCTGAATCCCTCTCTGTTTGCTGTCAGAAAGAGGTAATAATCCCATTTTCTTTATCCTATTTCTGGGATCTTAGACCGATTCATGAAACTCTAGAGAACCAACATGAAGGAATTCTTATTGGGAGCTTCACTAAGGATTATAGACAGTGGTTGATTGATTCATAATTTTTTCCTGGTCCATGCATGTCATTCTGGATTGATTAACATTTTGGCCAACTCATTAGAATAAAGAAGCTCCATTCCATTCATGACTTTTTATTCAATGAACAGTAAACAATTGAAATATATATGAGTGTACATAGGTTGGATAACTTACTACTTTTGTTCCAGTAACACAATAAAATTCATGTTTCTTCTCTCATAATGATTGATTGCAGAAGTGAAAGCTAAATGTTTTCCTAGATCTGTGAAATTATTACATTGGGTCCCTGTCTTACAAATTCTGAATTTAAAATTAGTTTTCCATATATTGAATGCATTTAAGTACTTCATTCTTGGCAGTAGACAAAAAAAATGACCAATTTTGCCCGCAGCTCATGAAATCTAAATTATTGTCATGACGAAGTGATTATGGGGACTAAATTCCAATCCTTATTTTATTATTTAATGAGCCTCAGTTTTCTCATCTGTAAAATAAATTGCTTGAAATAAATATAAGATTTTTTTCTACAAAATTGTGAAATTATGAAAAGCTACTAAGAAATCTATAAAGTATAAACAATCACTATTTTTATAGACCCACAGGATCTAGCAAATGAGATCAGAGTAAGGTAAAGTTGTTATACTTCCCTTAATCAATAAGTGTCTTCAACTTTCTATCATCTCTTGGTTTGGAGACATAGGGATCTATTTCTCATGTTCCAAAAGCAGGGGCCTTTCTGTAAGATAGTGCTACCTTTTTAGTATCTTAGGAAGTGAGAGCTGAAAAAAAACATCACTTAGTCTAACTTCATTTTATACATGAGGAAAGTGGAGTTCATAAGAGCAAAGTGACTTTCACAGGGTCACAAGATTGAATAAATTTCTGGTGTTTGGACTCCAAATCCAAGTTGCTTTAATTTTTCCAATGCTTAAAGAAAATTCAAATTAAGAAATTTTCAGGTATAAAGAGAAGAAAGATATTGTTCTGTGATAAGCCTCTGAAATGAGCTGGAGATAGAGGGTATACTTCTTTGCAAATCCTTCCAATCCAGGTTGTACTGGATAAGCTCTTAGTGTCACATTTGGTACTGATGGTATGTGTCTTTTTGAACCTAGGGAAATTCAATAAGGATGTAATGAAATAGAAATGGAAGCATGGGAAACTCAATCTTTTCCATAGATTTCATTGTAAGATGATATCTGCACTGAGAGTTGCATTGTTTTCAGCTGAACAAGAGATCAGGGAAAGAGGGAAGAAGAAATAGGACCTATTATTTTAAAATGATGACTCAGTTATTTCCATAATCAAATCAAATCTCCCCCTCCCCAGGCAATTGGAGTTAAGTAGCTTGCTCATGGTCACACAGCTACTAAGTATTAGGTGTCTGAGGCTACATTTGAACTCAGGCCCTCCTGACACTGGGGCCAATACTCTATCTTCTGTACCATATATCCATCCCCTCAAATGTTATGTCAAAGTCCATCAATTTATCCTTCAATTTATTTTTTGACAATACCATTTATGATCTAGAAATTATCTCTTACAAACTAGTAAAGAAGAAATCCATGTACTTCCTACACATATTTTAGACAATCTTTCAGAATTCAACTAAAAAAGCAGTATTAGGACTGGATAGTTATCACTCATAAAACTGTTTCTCACAATAGACTGAATATAATGTTACCAACAAAAAAATCAAAACATTTTATATTGATTTCACCATACCAAATGCTCAGAATGGCAAAGATATATGAAATAAAACCCTACAAAATACAGAAGCCTAGGAAAGTGATAGGATGTAGGAAAATGATAAAGTATATATCATCCCCATTTTTCTGATTGTCCCTGATAAACAATTTTGTCCTCTCTACTATCTAGCTGCTCCTGTCTCAGATTCTATTCTTCTGTATATACTTATTTTGTGTGGATACCTTGAGCTTTTGATCTTCTTATTACCTGAAAACTTGGTTAACATTATCTCATTTTGTAAATAGATTTGATATTTCTCTGATTTAGTTTTGAAGTTTGTACTATGCAAATGTTTGCACTATAGATCTTCCTAACTGGTACTGAATATAGTTCTCATGAGCAGTGGACTTAGAGTAAAATAGAACTAGATATGAAGTCCATTTTAGAGAGTGACTTTTTATGGGACTCTGCAAAAGTTACTTAGCCATATTGGTCTCTCTTTCTTTATCCATAATAAAAATACCTATTTCAAAGCTCATAATGTATGTGCCTTATAATAAATACAGAATTAGAAAGAAACTTAAGAATAAATATGTGGAAATTGAGTCCCAATCTGATCAAATGTCTTTCTCAAGGCAAAAATAATTTTCCAACTCCATGTGAAATCTTTCAATTATATCAAACTTCTCTCAAAATATTTTGGAGACCTTAAAAAGTTTTTAAAATATTAGCTAGGTTTTTTATTTTGTTCTTCTCATCTTTATTTCAATGGAGTCAAATAGAAACAATCCTAGGACCAGTTGCTATGCAAACATTATATTTAATGTACTAATGACTGGCAGAGATGTATGAAATAATTTTATTTTTTGTAATTGAATAAGGACATTGAGATCCAGATTCATCTGCAGACTTGCAGGACGCATCATTGGGACGGCTTCAGGGTTAATCAAGACTTTTATTTCTTCTGCTAAGCTTCTATGTTTTGTAAGGTTTCATTTCATAAGTCTTGTATTTGCAAATTGCAAATTTTATTGCAAATTGTTCTATAACTGTTTGTAGCTGATTCCAATGAAATAAACTTAAGAAGAACAAAATAAAAATAATATAATAATTGATGTGATGTATCCCTTTAAGGTATGCAAAATGTGTTAGGAGAGGAAATATAGTAAAATTGAAAGATTACTGGATTTGGAGTCAGAGACTATTTTTTTTTTCAGAAGGCCCCCTTCTGTTTATATAAACAAATCAACATGACTTGACTATTTGTCCAGTACTTTTCATGTTGACATATTGTTGATTGAGTTCAAATGGAGATTGCCCTGAAGCACCTGTTGATTTCCCCCTTATATCATAACTATTTAATAGGTTCCTTCCAAACATAAAATACTGCAGTTACTTGTTTTTTCTCAATAGTATTTTATTTTTCCAAATACATGTAAAGATAGTTTTGAACATTCATTTTTGCAAGACTTTGTGTTCCAAATTTTTCTTCTTTTCTTCCCCTCTCCAACACAGCAAACAATCTAATATAGTTAAACATGTGGAATCCTGTTAAACATATTTCCATATTTGCCGTGTTATGCAATAAAAATCAGACCAAAAGGGGAAAAAAAGAGAGAAAAAAAGCCAACAAACAACAAACAAAGATGAAAATACTATGCTTTGATCCATATTCAGTCTCCATAGTTCTGTCTGAATGTGAATGGCTCTTTCTACTACAAGTCTTGGAATTGCCTTGAATCATGTCATTGTTGAAAAAACCCAAGCCTATTCTGTTGCTATATACAAAGTTCTTTTGGTTCAATTCATGTAAGTCTTTCTAGTCTTTGCTGAAATCAGCCTGCTCATCATTTCTTATAGAACAATAATATCCCATTACATCCATATACTATAGTTGACTCATCCATTTCCCAACTGATGGGCATCCATTCAATTTCTAGTTACTTGTTGCTACAAAAAGAGTTGTTACAATCATTTTTAAACATATGGATTCTTTTCCTTTTTATAACCTCTTTGGGATACAGACCCAGTAGTGACACTGTGGGATCAAAAGGTATTACTGCAGTTACTTTTGACAAATCTGGTAGCATGTACAACTTTTTATAATTTATTCTTCTTAAAAAAGAGAAAATTATTTCTGTAAATTTTTAAACAATTTGTGATTTACTTTGATATTTTGTCTCAATTTTCCTTCTCCTTTTAGGTGGCAGAGTATTTATTTATTTTATAGATGCTTGAAATGCCCTTAGGATCTTGGATTTCATTCATTCAATACAAATATGTGTTAGGATACTTTCCAAATCTAGTAAAGTCTATTTCACAGTTCTAAAACTACATTAGGAGTAGCATTGTGTAGGCATTAATTGTTTTAAAACTGTTCTTCCAATTGAACTTTGATTTTAGTATGTCAAATGAGTCCTTTAACATACACAATCTTTTCACTTGATGATGTTATGCTTTTTACATATCATTCCTGGAGAAAACCAAGACTTTGAATCACCTTTATCCAATGGTTTAATTTGACTTCCAGTTTAAGTTCTAAATCTTCAGTCTCTGTTTTTCTTTGATATACTTAAGGAACTTTACACATCTTAAGTTCAAATTAAAGTGTATCTTTGGAGGAAAATATCCTGAGATGGAAAAGCCATTTAATTAATTTTTCTCTTTCAATAGAATCTTATATGTTCATGCCACTTAAAAAATGTTGACATCTTTATTCCTTAATTTAGAATCGTATTCATTTCTTTTTAGGGAATGTGGTAATGGATTATTTAATGCAAAACTATAAAATTTTTAAACTCTCTGCATGGTCACATGGCCACAATGTTTATTATTATTTGCATTATTTTAATTTTATTTCATATATATAACATATAATATTACATGTAATGGTATATTATAATGTATTATATTTTGGTGTTGGTAGCATATTTTAAAAAGAGAATTGTTTTCCATGTCTAGGCATTAAACAAATATACCATGTTCTTACTATACTTGAATCTTATATACAAGTGTACAAGAATACACTTGAATTAATGTATATTTTCAGCACAAATATATAATAGTCAAAAGCTCTGCAATAATTAATATCAGGTATCTATCTCCCAAAGCTCTGAAATAGCTTCACTTTTCTCCCCATAAACTTTCAATTGGTAATCTCTTTAGATTCTTTTTATTCAGTTATCATCGCTGTTCAGAATGTAGATCTAATAATCCAGCATTAATATTTCTTCTAGTACCAGTTCCATACCACAAACTATTGGACATTTTAAACTGGATGAGCTGTAAGTATCTTAAATTAAAAACATTCAAAGTAGAATTCATTATCTCTAGCCTCAAGATCCACTCCTTTTCCAAATTTCTCTGTTATTGTCAAGGGCACTACTATCCTGCCTATCATCGAAATTAACAATAATAATGGAATTCTCATTTCCTTTCTGCATCACCACATATCCAAT
Organism: Sminthopsis crassicaudata; assembly: GCF_048593235.1. Classification (NCBI taxonomy): domain Eukaryota; kingdom Metazoa; phylum Chordata; class Mammalia; order Dasyuromorphia; family Dasyuridae; genus Sminthopsis; species Sminthopsis crassicaudata. The sequence continues at coordinate 103,389,940 of NC_133617.1, forward strand.
CAGTTGCTAAATCTTCTATTTTCTTTCTCTGTAGAATTTCACACTTGTATGTTTGTCTTCGCTCACATAGATATCACTGTGGTTTAGTTCCTCATCACCTTTGTTCATCATATATTGCAATAGATTTCTAATTATATTTCATGTTTTAAATCTCCTGTCCCTTCAGTCCAGTCTCCATACAACTACCACAGTAATTTTTTTAGTGAAGATTAAATAATGTCACACCGTTTCTTAATTAATTCCAAAAGTTTTCTATCACCCATGGGATCAACTATAAAGTCTTCTATTTTGCATTTAAAGCTCTTCATAACTCAGATTTTTTCTTTAAACACTTTACTCTCCTACCTACATTCCGTAGTCAAGCCATATTGACTTATTAGGTGTTTATCACACTTATAATCTTCTATCTCCCATCTCTACACTTACACTATCAACTATATCCAAAATTCTCTCACTCTTCATCTTTAAGTCTTATACTCCCTGATTTCTTTTCGAGAGTTAGCAAGAGCAGCACCTCCTTTAGAAAGTCCTCACTGCTATTAGTGACTTACTTTACCTCCAATACTGCTTTCTATCTATTAACCTTGTATGTAGGGAATGTTTTGGTTTATCATTTATATTTCCAACTATCAGCATAGTGTTTGGCACATGTTATTGTTGTTGTTTAGTCATTTCAGTCACATCTGACCTTTTGAGATCCCATTTAGTGTTTTCTTTGCAAAGATACTCAAATGGTCTGTCATTTCCTTGTTTAGTTCATTTTAAAGATGAGGAAGCTGAGACAAAAGACTAAGTGACTTGCCCAGTGTAACATACCTAGTTATTGTATTAGGCTGGATTTGGATTCAGGCCTTCCTGAATTTAGACCTAGCACTTTATTTACTGATTGATAACCCATAAAGGCAGTATAAATTTAACCTTCACATGGTTATTATGCGATAATCTATTTTGAAAACAGATTTATAAAATAATCACTTTCAAGTGATTTGTTCAGCTATTGCATGATTTATAATGACTTGCTTTTTATATCCCTTGGACTTTGGACAAAACCTATTTTTCCCCCAACCAATATATTAATTCCTTGTAAATGGTCTTAGAATTTTGAGGAAAAACAATCTTTAAATGGTTTGTATAAAATAGACAAACACTTTGGGGTGGGGGAGCACTGATGCTTTAATCTTTTAAAAATAGATCATAAGATCATAGATTTTTGAATCAGAAATTACTATGGTAATCAGCCAGGCCAACCACCATCCCCATTTTACAAAGAAGGAAATAGAGTCCAAGAAAAGTTAATAGGGTAACAGAAATAAGAAGAGCCAAAGGTCTGGATTTAATCCAAGGTCCTCTGACCCCACCCAAACTGGCAATTGTTTTTATATTCTATGCTGCCTCATAGATAAACCTGCCTTTAAGAAAAGTACAATCTATCTGAAATCTGAGAGGAAGCTGGTAAAGTACCTAGCTTAAAAAATAACATAGCAGAGTGAGGAATTTGAGCTGATAATTATGGATCTTAAAGAAGCTAGAGTTTCAGAAACTTCCCTTTGCACAACTATTGACATTCAGTATATTTACATTTGATTTAACTTTTATGTCCATTGTATTTCAACTCCTTACTACCATATAAATGACCAGAAATTCCCTATGTCCTCCATCTGGGACTCTTGTCTCACTGATTTCTTTGTTTCTCAATTGTCTATAACGAAGTTTTTTGAATGTTTTTGAAATGTTCATTTTATTCTTTGAGTAACATGGAGCCCCCATTTCACTGTAACTTTTGACTTTTGTTGTCAACGAATCTGCAATGTTTGATAAAATTTTGTATTACACATCTTGCTCCATTTATTTTCTTTATTGTCTTTACTGGATATTATGGCATTCATACTTTCTCCTGCACATAATAGCAGGGTGATATAACTGTTCTAATACTTTGTCTCAGATCTTCAGTAGCTTTTCTTTACCCTTGCTTCTACCCTAGTGCTGTTGGACACTTATCTTTTAGAAAATGACTTGACAACCATTCCTTCCTTTTTAGAATTTTTATTATGACCACTGAAGACAGTATTTTGTATAGGTTTGAAAAGAGTTTTACTCTTCTTATAAAAATAGTTTTACTCTTATAAAATATTATGGGACAATTTGCTCATTGATGAATATAAAAACATGTTTGTGTATGTGTGTATTTGTGTGCTATATATCTATCCTACTTTTTTGAAGTTCTTAATTTTAGTATTTTTGGTCATGTACTAATCAAATCCAGGTATCTAGGTGACATGGTAGATAGATGATTAGGCCTAGAATCAGGAAGAACTGAGTTAAAATCTGGACTCAAATACTTACATGTTCAAGTCACTTAACCTCTGTTTGTCCCAGTTTTCTCATATGTAAAATGGGGAGCATAATAGCACCTGCCTCCAAGGTGAGGCTCAATTGCAATAATATTTGTAAAATACCTTGCACATTGCCTTGCACTATATAATTATTAGTCATTAATATACCTAAGAAAGGCATTAGTATTCCTAGTTTGTATCATTTGTAGCTTGCCTTCCTACTGACTATGGTCTGTTTTGTGTTTTGTGCATTGATAGGACAGTTTTGAGTTGTCAGCATGTAACCTAGGTAGTGTACTGGATACCAGGGGTACCAAGCCCGGTATCAGGAAAACCTGAGTTCAAATCTATTATCATGTACTTATTAGCTATATAACCCTAGGCAAGAAACTTAACTCTATCTGACTCAGTTTCCTCATCTGCAAAATGAACTGGAGAAAAAAATGTCAAATTATTCCAGTATCATTGTCACAATGGTGGGATTATGAAAAGTTCGCAGTGACTAAAATAACTGAGATCCTTGCTGGACATTTCCTTTGACTCAGCACCAATTTAGTCACTCTGCTTGGAATTGTATAATCCAATTAGTGGTATTACCAAAATCAAACTGTCCAGGTTTTCACAGGTTAGGTGTCAAATTCAAATGAAAACAAAGTTGGGAGCACTAAAACTTGCATAAGGATCCCTATAGTGCATATTAACTTCGACAACCTTATATTAATATTATTCTTTGTTACATTGTATTTTTATGTTGTTAAATATTTCCCATTTACCATTTTAAAATTTCACAATTTTAATCTTATAGGAACTACACTTGGGAGTATTATAATTGCAGTGTGACGGTGGACGATATACTTTATTCTTCTGCTCTTAAAAAACTGAATTTTCCTGCAAAATGGCATCTAAATTTTTCCCCTATTGTATAAATTTCTCTCTTCCTCACAGCATGAAAAATGGGGTGGGGTTTTAGAAATTTATTAATTATCATTGCTATCACCACCATCATCATCATTAACTAATAATAATCTTATTCCTCCTCACTCCATCTCAAGAAAGATAGGAATTGGCCATAAGCTAATACATATTAAAAAAAAAAAACTATATGTAACCACAAATCATCTACTAAATGACAGCTATCAACATCATTATAATTAACATACCATTTATTCTATTATTTCAATAAAACTGCTGTTTAGTCTATAATTCACCTTTGCATTTTCTATCCTATGCCACTTTCTCTTTCCACTGATTTTTTTCTTTCTATTACCTTATAACTATATTACACTTATAAAAATTACCTAAGACTTCATTATATAATTTTGTAACTATGATCTGTTATTATCTACTTAAATCTAAGACTTTATTACATAATTCAACATTGCAATATTCAATTTGAAAAGTGTTTTGAGATACTTTCCTACAAAGGTTCTATATTAAATTACATTCATTATTCTTGCTAAATGCAGACAAGTCATGGTTCAGGTGAATTAGGTGGTAACACCCACTATCCTGAGCATATTCCTTCATATTTAGTATTTTATGTCTTAAAGAATGAAAATAATTTCAAATTCCAAAGCACTTAACTAGCACTGAGCCATGCCTTATAAAATGAGCAAATCCTCATTAGCAGGAAGATAGGTCCTTGCAAGTAACTCTTTCAGGTCACCATGACATATTATTAAAGGGGAACTTGGCAATCTGAGGCTTTGCTCTGCTGAACCTAACAAGCATTAGTTACAATCAATTCTTCAATAATTCAGGATGTGACTTTTGAAAATTCATTGGCTTGAGCAATACCTTCATAACTTTCATGAGTAAGTTTTCATGAATTGCTGGGATGTAAACAAAATAAATCAAAACAGTATTATTTGGTGGCCAATCTTCCATTGAAGAATTTTTGCATTTTTAGCTAAGTACAATATTATTAGTCCAGTACTGGCACTTAATAAATGCCTTGACATAATTTGGGGATACAAAGAAAATTATTTCCTTGCTCCCCTAAATCTCTGTTCTCAACTAGTTCACAGTCTAAGGGGACAGAACAACAATGCAATTATATGCAAAGAAAATATATGCAGAATGAATTTGGGGTAACTAAGGGGAAGGTATAATGATTAAAGAAAACTAATTAAAGCTGTTAGGATTTTTTGTTTTGTTTTTGTTTTTGTCAAAAATATGATTTTAGTGGGGAAAGAGACAGACAGAAAGACAGAGACAAAAAGACACAGAGAGGTATCCAAACATGGAGGAAAGTAGTGAAAATGCCCAAAGTGAGTAAAGGAGCCCATTGTAGTGGACATAACAAGGAAACCTGTGTCATTGATTTGTAAAGTATATGAAAGGGTTTAAGGTATTAGAAAACTGAAAGATAGGGAGGGGCAAGGTTATAAATGACTTTGAAAAGAAACCAAATAATTTATATTTGATGCTAGAGGTAATGTGTAGTCACTAGGAGCATAGTTACTAGCTTATAGTACCTGCCACAACTGGAATTCAGCTATTATAGCTATTAAGAACCTGGGGCCATCTTTATAACATTATGAAATATTAGAGTAAAACACTAATAAGAGAATAATCTTCTTCAAAAGTTCTACTATGAAGCCTCATCATGATATGAAAATGACCTTACTATCACAAAAGCTTTACATAATTTTGGTCAAGTCTTACTCTGCTGGAAGGCAATAGTGCATTTACGGTGAAGCTCATTCATAGTAGGTGGGCTGTTTGATTATAAATTATTTGACCATTGAAATTCTTGAAACAAAGAATATTTCAAATTACTTTCAAACTTTGCCCTTTCAATAGTTGCTGGAATAAAGGACAGGAAGGCAAGGCTGAGAGTTGGGCCAATGAGTCCTAAGAATCATGTAATTATACAAAAGATATGAGGAAGTTGTGTCTAAATTCATTGGTTTTCCTTGGAGAAACAAACAAACAAAAATAAGTGGATGAAGCCATTTGATCCTATGCCTGAAGAAAGTCAAACTCAGTGGACATTTCAATCTCAATATACTATAGAAAATTCAACCTCAACACATTCAAACAGAGCTAATTATTCCTCCAAAAATTTCCACCATCAGAAAGTCTTCTTTTCTGTCAATGACAATCACAATCCTTTGAGTCATCTAGATTCACAACTTCATTGTCATCCTCAATTCTTCACTGTCACTCACTCTATATAATCAGTTGTCAAATCATGTCATTTCTATCTCCACAACATCTTTTATATATGCCCCCTTTTCTCCACTCATACAGCCAGTCACCCCATAGGTCAGACCCTCATTAAGTCATTCCTGGACTATTATAATGGCCTTTTAATTCAACTCCCTGACACATAAATTCCCCCCACCCTCTGACTCTAATCCATTCTTCACTCGGCTGCCAGGGTAAGTTTTTTATAAATCTAACCATATCATCCCACTATTCAAGTACTTTCAATGTCTTCCTGTTATCTCTAGAATTAAATAGACCTTGTAGACTTTACTCTCTAGACACTTCTTTTTTCTTTTGTGTCTCCCCTTTAAAATATCAGTTCCTGCAGGTGACAGTGTTTGGCACTAAATAATTGCTTCATTTTCATTTATAGCTTTTACCATTTGCATAACAAATGGTAACATTTTCCTTGTCAATGCATTTTAGCTTCATTTTCATTTGTTTTATGTTTGAATATCTTATTTAACAGGTAAATTTGAAAATTGTTTATTTTATTTCTTGCAATGTAGAATGTATTTTTATTTGTTCTAACAAAATTATGGTCTGACTTGCACTAAGTAGCTAATTAGGAAATAACTCTAATATTCATAATAAGTACTTCCCTATCTTTTAAGATGTAGTCAATATAAATGCAAGGCTTCTATATGGTCTTCAGATCTTTGAAATTTTTTTTGTTTCTTAATAACTGTTTTCCCCCCAACATCCTTTGTCATCCTTCCCTGTAATCACATTTGCAATGAAATAATGATGTCTTAGATTATTGGTTGGGAAGGAGGAACCAAGATGATGGAGAAAAGTCAGGAAGTTTCCTGAGCTCTTCCCCAGTTTCCCTTAGAAACACCATTATATCAAGCTTTTAAAAGAATTCTGGGACAACAAAATCTACAAAATATGAAGTGAAATAAATCTCCAGTGGAAGATAAAAAGACTTCAGGAAAAAGTCTGTCTCACTTGGGTAAAAAGAGAAACATAGCCCAATGCAGGTGGCAAGGCAGTAAGAGACTCTTAGCCATAGCAAAGATCAGCATCTGAGAACCCACAGTCCTAACTCAGCAGGCCAGTGGCACAGCAAGTCAGCTTAAGACCTCCTGTCCTAGAACAGCAGGCAAAGTGCCATCACTAGGATCCAGGGCACAACATGACTAGATTGGGCCAGCCTAGTGCAATAAGCAAGCCACCAGCCTTACAAATCCCAGCATAGTAAGCTAGTCTCCACAAGCCTGGTTCTCAAGAAGTTTTGGACAATGCTTTCTGTACAGAGCAGAGCTTAACTTCAAAAAAATAAGCAAAAAAAAAAAAAAAAAAAAAAAAAAAACCCTGATCATAGAAAGTGATTGTGGTAACTGGACAGATGAAAATACAAACTGAATTGGGAAGAACTAAGAAATCTTGGAAGCTCAGTCTCCATAGGGAGGAACACTTATTCAAAGGGAAAAATTAGTAACAAAAAAATTTTTTTGAAAGTTTGAAATCAGTGAATCTCAGAAGCAAGAAATTCATTTAAATACCTTGACCACAACCAGATTATTAAAAAAACAGAAAAGATATTAATAATAGAAGAAAATATGGCTTCTTTATCAGTGAATGAACTAAGCATCTATGAATAAATATTACAAGGCAAGAGAAAATTAAGATCTGATAAGACAGAAGAGTCTGTGAATTCCCAAGAGAACATTTAACTACAGCAGGAAGTTCCTGAATGACTTGAAAGAGAAATAAAAATTGTGAAATCAGGATGTATGATAGCCTATTCAGCAGAAATCATTGTCAGAATAGAAAAACTTAAATCTAAGGTGAAAAATTCAACAAAAAAACAAAAAAGACAACATTGAGAATTCAATATACAGAAGTGAAAGAGAATCTGGAAGAAAAGAAGCAAAAAGCAGTACTGTTAAAGAAAATATAATCATTAAAATACATTGATTTCAAAAATATTATATGCAGAGACAAATTAAGGATTATAAATCTCCTAGAAGAATATGACTGAGCAGGTAAGCTGATATGAGTCACAATCCCATTTTACCAGTGTAATGGATTATTGGCAGCCAAATCTTTGTGGCTGAGTGAGTGTACCTGTATAAAACAACCACAAGAATTGGGAGCAGTGATGGGGCAAGGACCCTCTGAGAAAAGCAGTGATAATGCAGACAATGACATTAGACAATGGGGAAAATAATATATATGTTATATTTGAATCCTATCTAGATTTGGAAGTTTTAAAAGTAGAAAATTAGAATGGATGCTATGTTCCTGAACCACTTATCGCCTTTTCATACATACCCCCTACCTATAGGGCAGTGATTCATTTTCTCATCTATCTTTCCTCACTTTCTCTGTCCTGGGAGGATGTGTACTGTCTCCCTCACCTCCATTTCTTAATACTTTATTGAAATTTCTGTTTTCTTCAGTTATTAAGTGCAATAAGCATAATCAACTACTTAATTGTCCATCTTTTTATTTTATTTTAATGTTGATATTTTATTTTCTCAATTACATGTAAACAGTTTTAACGTTATTTTTTTCAAATTTTAAGTTTCAAATTCTCTTCCTCTTTACCTTATCTTCCTTCATTAAAAAAAAAAAATTTGGAATAAGTTATACAGGTGTGATTATGTAAAACACATTTCTAGGCAAGTCAGCAAGTCATTTTGTGAATGATAAGATTGAGGGGGGAAAGAAATATAAAGAAAATAAAGAAAAGATATCTTTGATCTATATTCAGACTCTAACAGTTCTTTATGTGGAGACAGACAGTACCTTTCATCATAAGCTTTACAGAAATGTCTTGGATCATTGTATTACTGAGAATAGCTAAATTATTCAAAGTAAGTCATCATAAAATATAGCTGTACTATGTACAGTTTTCTCCTGGTTCTGCTTACTTACTTCATTTTGTATCAGTTCATGTAAATCTTCCCATTTTTTAAAATCATCCTGCTTATTATTTCTTAAAGCATAGTAATATCCCATTACAATCTAATACAACAACTTGTTGAGCTATTCCCCAATTCATAAATATCCTCACAGTTTTTAATCCTTTTCCACCACTAAAAAGAGCTGCTATAAATATTTTTGTACACATAGATGTTTTTCCTGTTTGTTTTTTCGTCTTTTTTTATCTCTTTGAGAAATAGACCTAGTAATGACATTGTTGGTCAAAGAGTAGGCATGTGTTTTTTGGTTTTTTGTTTTTTTTTTTTTTTTTTAATTTTGAGGCCTAGTGTTTTTATTTTCATATATTCCCTGCAACATTTGTCATTTTCTTTTTTTGTGATATTAGCTAATCTGACAAATATGAGGTACTAGCTCAGAGTTGTTTTAATTTGCATTTCTCTCATCAATAGTGATTTAATAGATAGTGTAAATTACTTTGTCTAAAAACTATCTGTTCATATCCTTTGAACATTTATCAGTTGAGGAAAAGCTTTTATTTCTACAAGTTTGATTCAGTTTTCTGTGTGTTTTAGAAATAAAGTGTTAATCAGAAAAACTTGTTGTAATTTTTTCAATTATTACCAACTATGTATTACATCCATACTATTTCACCCATTTATCCTAAATTTTCTCTCCTTTTACCCTGCCCTTTCTTAAAAGTATTTTGTTTCTGATTTTTATCTCATCTAAACTGCCTTCCCTTCTATCATCCACACACACACACACACACACACACACACACACACACACACACACACACACAATGCACTGTTCTCTTATCCTCCTCCCTTCCTATTTTCCTGTATGGTAATAGAGATTTTTATACCCAATTGAGTGTGTATATTTATTTCCTCTTTGAACTGATTCCAATGTGATCAAGGTGTATGTGCTCCCCTCCCTACTCCCTCCATTTACTCCCTTCATTGTAAAATCTTGTTTAAGCTGCTGTTGTGTCAGATAACTTATTCCATTTTATCTTCCCCTGTCTTTTTCTCCCAATGCATTCAGGGTTTCTCATCTCTTAATTTTATTTTTAAAAATCATACTCAAATCTCTGCTTTTGGTGTATGTACATTCCTACCTAACCTAAAAAAAGAGAGGGACTAGGAGTTATTAATTTCATTTTTCCATGAAAAAAAATATAAAGCTTAATCTTAAAAATCCCTTATGATTTTTTTTCCTGTTTACATTTGCATTTTGTATTTGAAGGTCAAATTTTCCATTTTTCTCTGATCTTTTCATCAGGAAAGTTTGAAGGTCCTCTACTTCATTGAATATTTATTTTTCTCCCTGAAGGATTACACTTAATTTTTTTCTAAATAAGTGATTGAACATAATTCTTGGTTATAATTCAAGCTCCTTTGCCCTCCAAAATATTATATTCTAAGTCATCTTATCTTTTAATATAGAAGCTTCTAAATCCTGTGTTACCGTGACTGTGGCTCCACAATACTTGAATTGTTACTTTTTTTACAGCATTCGGGTTTTCTCCTTGATCTGGAGGTGTGGAATTTCACTACAATACTCCTGAGAATTTTCATTTTGGGATCACTTTTAGAGGGTGGTTGGAAGAATAACTATTTTGCCCTCTGTTCCTAGAATATCAGAGAAGTTTTACCTGATAATTTCTTATAAGATGATGTCTATTACATGAACTGGTGCTAAGAAAAGTCACTAGAACTAAGAGAACATTGTACACAGGAGCAACAAGATTATTTAATGATCAACTGTGATGGACTTGACTCTTTTCAACAATGAGATGGTTCAAGCCAATTACAGTAGACTTACAATATAGAAAACCATCTGCATCCAGAGAAGACTATGGGGGCTGAATGTGGGTGGCAATATATTCTCACCTTTTTGTTGTTGTTGTTGTTCACTTATTATTGTTTTTTCTCAATTTTTCCCTTATGATCTGATTTTTCTTGTGCAGCATCAAAATACAGAAATATGTTCAGAAGAATTGCACATGTTTAACCTAGATTGGATTAATTGCTATATAGTGGAGGGAGAAGAAAGTAAGAGAGGAAGGGAGAAAAATTTGGAACCAGGATTTTTCAAGAGTGAATGCTGAAAATTATTTTCACATGTATATTGAAAAATAAAAATCTATTATTATAAAAAAGAACTATAAAATAGCAAGAGTAACAAAAGTGCTTGATTTAAAAAATGATGTGTAGACTTTTTTCTTTGTTTGTTTTTGGTCACATATTTCAGGTAGTCTTAACAATTTTAAAATCATCTCTTCTGGATCTATTTTAGATTGATAGATCTTTTTCCAATGAGGTACTTGACATTTTCTTCATTTTTTTCATTCTTTTGATTTTGCTTTATTGTTTCTTGATGTCTCAAAATCATAAATTTCCACTACCCAATTCTTGCTTTTAAGAAATTATTTCCTTCAGTAAAATTTTCTATCTTTTTTCCATTCAACCAATTCTCTTTTTTGAGTTCTTCTCCTTGGTGATTACATTAATATAGAGAGATATTTTTCATAAGCTATTCTTTTCTTCATTTGATTTTTGTGCATCTTTTACCATTTGCCTGTTCTGCTTTTTAAGATATTAATTTCTTCAGCATTCTTGTTCTTCCTTTTTCAGGGTATTGAATCTTTTTTTCTTGACTTTCTTGTAACATACTCATTTCTGTTCCCAATTTTTCCTTTAGCTCTCTTACTCAAATTTTAAAATTCTTTTTGAGTTTTTCCATGACTTGAGATTAATTTGTAATTTTTGTTTGAAACTTTGCATACAAGAATTTTGACATTGTTGCCTTCTTCTTTCCTCTCCTTTGCATTGCTGATAATAGTTACTCAAATGCAGGGAGGAGTTTTGATTTTCCTTGTCACCTTGTTACTTTCTATGGTCAGAATTTTTTTATTGTTTGCTCATTTTGCTTATTTTTTGACCTTTAACAATATGCTAAACTGTGACTCTGTTTTCCAAGTGGAGTGGGCACTGCCACAAGCTTTAGGGATTTTTTCAGCTGTTTTCAGAGGTAATTCTGGGAATCTGTAAGCTTTCAGCTTTTCCAAATGATTTAGGAAGAGATGAGTTTACTACTCTTAAATACTGTTTTTGAATGACCACAAGCACTCTTTTCAACACTGGAACTGTAACCAAGTTCCTATTCTCCTGAGAACATAAGTTCTCCTGTGCTAGTGCCTCTTCTTGCACTATATTAAGATGTAGGGCCATGATCCAGATGCAATTAGAGTTAATAAAATAGAGTTCTACTCCTGGTGCCAGCAAAGGGACCCCTATAAATCTTCTTCTGATCCATTGCCTGAACCCCATACAGTCTGTGGGCTGAGGTCTGGAAAATGACACTGCTGCTACTCATACAGTCTTCCTGCGCCTAGTTTCCTTGGGCCCAACCCAGGCAATGCTAACAGGACCTTGCTGGACTGTACTCCTCTCTTTCCCTGATGCAACACACCTTTCCTGTAGACATTCTAATTTGTCTTAGGCTGGAAATTGCTTCACTTCATTTTTATGAGTCCTGCCACTTTTGAATATATTTAGAATCATTATTTAAAATTATTTGAAGGGAGAGCTCAGACAAGTCCCCACCTTTACTCCAACATCTTTCCTCTGCTTTGCATTGCTGATATCTATGAATAGTTGCTCAAATGCGAAAGGAGGGCCATAAGGAACAATTCATCACAGAAAAGATATACAGATTTACAATTATAGCATTTTGCTCTAGTGGTTGACTCAAAGCTGAATTATTGATGTTTTTTAAAGAACTTTCCTGAGCATAGAGAAAAAGGACAGCCTTATACCACAGTCTGCCTGAGATTAGAGGAATGTAGCTGTCAACAGAAGTAAAGAGTTCACCATTTTTCTTCTTTCCAACTTAATTCAAAAGGAAAACCACTGGTTTTGGTTTTGGTTTTATCCTCAGAGAAGAAGAAGCAAAACAATGGTTGGAAGAAAAAAAGTCACACTTTAGAGCTCAAATGACTCAACCTGCAAAAAAGTGGGAATAATTATAACTAATTGTCCTACACCAGAAGAGAACCACACCATCATATCACTTGTTGTATTCAAGAAGGAGTAGAAAAGATATTATCCCATTAGAAAACAATTAGAGAAATAGAGATGGATTTTTAATAGGATAAAAATGAAGAAAAATAAATGGATAATCTGAGTCCTAAATTGACTTACATTCACATGATGTTGAAGAACTTTAGAGACAGGCTTCTACCATACTGTGTAAGCCTACAGTGGAGAATATGAAAAAAAAAGACTTGCACAGAAGTCAATTGGTCAACTAGTATTTATTATGGGTCTATTTCATGCCAGCTCCTGGAAATATTTTTAGTTATTTTTCAATTTTTTTCTGACTCTTTGTGATCCCATTTGAGATTTTATAAATAAAGATACTGCAGTGGCTTTCTATGTCAATCTCTAGATCATCTTATAGATGAATAAAATGAAGCAGTGTCAAGTGACTTGTCCAGAGTTGCACAGCTAGTAAAGGTCTGAAGCTAGATTTAAACTTCAGAAGAAGAGCCTTCCTGACTCCAAGTCTAGAGCACTCTCCACTGTAATTTTCCATTGGGGATATAAATAAAGCAAAGCATAGTTCCTGTTTTCAAAAAGTTTTCAGTAAAATCGGGGAAACAACATGCAAATATTAATGTTTAAACAAACCATATACACAATCATATGGAAATAATCAACTAAGGAAAGGCATTAGAATCAAGAAGGTCTAGGAAAGGCATCCCATAGAAAGTGGGATTTTTATTGGAATTTGAAGGAAGGTGAGAGGGTCAGAAGTAAAAAGGATGAATATAGTGGACAGCCAATGAAAATGTGTGAAACTGCAAGATAAAATGACATATCTGAGGAATAAGGAAACTGGAATTGCTGGATCAAAGAGTCCTTGGAAGTGTAAGAATACTGAAAAGGTTTGTGTGGGGTTGGGGGAAGGCATGTTTATTTTTTTATTACACCTTTTTATTTTCAAAATATATGTGTGGATAATTTTTCTACTTTACCCATGAAAAATCTCATCTTCCAAAATGTTCCTTTCCTTCCCTCATCCCCTCCCCTAGATTGGCAACAGATTCTCTAGATTGGAATTTATTGAGTTGGGATGGAGGAGTTAACATGGTTGAACTTAAGCTTTAAGAAGATAACTGTCATTATTGAAAGAGTAAATAATAGGGTTGGAGAATAAGAAGCCCTGGGTTTGATTTTTGAGTTCATAATTTATTCATTTACTCACCATGTGCCTGAAATCATGCCATTTCACCTCTTTATTACTTAGTTTATCTCCTAAGTATAAAAATGAGATAAACATTATAGTACAATTAAGTGGTATAGCAGATAGAGCAATAATTTGGAATGAGGAAAACTCATTTTCATGAGTTCCAATCCAGCCTCACTTACTATTTGTGTAATTCAGGGCAAGTTACTTTCCCCTATTTGCTTCAATTTCTTCATGTCTTAGATGAGCTGGAGGAGAAAATAACAAACCACTTCTGTCTTTGCCATGAAAACGCCTCCAAAGGAAGAGTTAGACACAACTGAAATGACTGAACAGCACACTTATCTCAGAAGATTCTAATCAGTTTGCCAAATTAAATACACTATTTAAATGTGGATTGTCTTTATTAAAATGGAGGTGGGGGCTCTTGGAATTCAGGAAAGTGAAGAGTGGTTCCCGAGAGGGCATCTTCTCTATTCTTTCAGCTTATGAGAAAAGATATCTGTGTATCTTCCCACTCATTTTCCTGATCCTATTGTTGCTGCTCTGTTTAGCCCCAGGATGAAGGGAAAGAATCTTCGTTAGCTCCTTAATTACCAGACCCCTAAGCAATTGGCGTCCTTCACCCTCTTATTATTGGCTCATGGAATCCCAATAGGGGAAATTCCAGTTGCTCTCCAGCTGCTGCTGTGGGGACCCTCTTTTCTAACTCCTCCCTCACCCATTATGGATCTGTTAAATGTTAACACCAGCTCAAACAGAAAGATGCTACTGTGAGCAGAGGCTGATCATTAGGAAAGCAAGCTCCCAGACAACCAGACACCCTTAATATGGCTGCAAGGGATGGACTTAAAGAATCCGTCCTGTAAATTAGGCCCTTTCTTGCTGATTTGGCTGTTTCAGCTTGCACTTCAACAGAATGCAGAGACTCACCTTCAATTTACCATTTTTCAAAATGACTGAGGCAGCAAGATTGCAGAAGTCCAAGTTAGAGAATTTTTTTTTCCTTTCAAAGTACTGCCACACTTCCTTCTCCAATGATTCCTGTCTAACATGACAGAAAGTCACAGCCATATTTTCTCATAAAGTACATATCAGGAGATCAGCCATGTGGGCCTTCATGAGCCCAAACCCATCACAAAGATTAAGAGTCCTTTGTGTTAGAAGAAGACTGACTGTTTCATAACTGGTCCATTATCAGAGGCTATGTTTAAATGCTAGTCATTGTCTAAAAAGGACTTGATATGGGACTAAATGAGCAAATCCTGTTTAATTTCATTTTTCTTTTCTTCAGTTCACTTCCCTCCTCCTCCCCTCTTTCTTTTGATCTCACTGTTTTATTCCAATTCAATTCAATTATTTATTATATACTTGGCTCATAATATACTCATTTACACTGCTTTTGTTGTTTGTTCATATATGAAAGATATGTCCCTAAAATCAGTCTGATCACCAATTCAAAGCAAAAAAAAAAACCTGATTTTGTTGTTGATGATGATGCTCCATAATACACCTAGTGTAGAGTTTTATAACATACTAGTCTTTCTGTAACAGAACTAATTCTCAGTTACCCGGGGTGGGGGATAAAAAAATTTAACAACCTTATTATAATACCAAGTTTTTCTCTAAAACAGAGACATCTTCTTTTTTTAATACTAATATCCTTTCTATAATGTTGCAGTCTGGAAATCATGGAATGTAACAGTCTCCAAAGAGTAAAAATTGAGAAACTCTCAAGTGGAAATGGAGAAGTACAGAATGGGTATGAGCAGGTTAAAATATATTGCAAAGTAGAAGCAAAAAAGAAGTGGTGCCAGAGATGTCTTGGATGGATGGATAGGATCAATAGATAGATACATGAATGGATAGATGGATGGATAGATGGATAGAGATAAGATAGATTAACAGATGAATAAAGAGATGCATAGATGGTTAGATACTGCAAGAGAAAGGTAAGATAAATGGCAAATAGGCAAATAGTGAGAAAAAATAGAGGAATTAATAGGTATACAGACAGTAGAATATTTATTAAGTGCTTATTATATGTCACAAATACTATGTTCTGTGCTGAGAATATAAATACATGCAATAAAAAATAATCCCTACCTTAAAAGAGTTTATCTTCTAATGGGAGTGGTACAACACATAAAAGAGAGACTAGAATGGAGAGAGAAGTCAGGATGAAGGAGTATAGAGAATGAGAAGTAGAACTAGAATATACATATGGCCTTTGTGTCTCATGAAGAATGATCTGGGCAAAGGATTTACCACATCAAAAAGAGAACCATTGGAAGTATTTTTAAGATGAGAAAGATGCTAGTTGAGATATGTAAAGAGTATCACTAAGAAAGAAAATGAGCCAGTTCTTTAAAAAGGTGAGAACTACCCAATGAAGAGCCCATACCAGTATTATTACATTGGTATGCATGTAACATTAAATGAATATCAGAAAAATCCCAATATATTGGATAGTCCCCTTTAAAGAATTTATATGAAAATATTGATTAGAGTTGCATAAGGTAAATAGAATTTTCAGCATTGGAGAGAATGTGCACATGAGATCACAATCAACATCTTAGCAAAATAATGATGTTAATTTCTGACATTTAAACAGAAATTAAAGGTTTCAAAAACATTTTATAAAAGTTGTCTCATTTGAAAGACATTACACAGTCTCAGTGGTGAAGTGAGGTGTTGGATTTAGAGTCAAAGAAAGAACTTAGACTCAAATTCTAGTCCTGATACTGAGAGATCTTGAGCAAGTCATCACTTAACAGCATAAGGCCTCATTGCTTCATCTCTGAAATAAGGAGATTAAATTAGATATTCTCCAAGGACCTTTCCAGATTTAAATCTCTAAGCTATGATCTAAATGGTCTAAATCTGTGATTCTCAAAACAATTGTAAGAGGTAACAAGTATAGGAATTGTTATCCCAATTTGATATGTATGGAAACAGACATCTGCCATTTCTGTTATCTTGAGTAAGCCACTTAAACTCTGAGTCTGCATTTCATCATAATGGTGGAAGGGACAGAGGCTTTCTAAATGACTTCTGAAGTCTCCATGTAAACCATAGTTCCATCATTCAATATCTGTGTCACCTTGAACATGTCACTTCTCTCTGAGATTGATTTTCTTCATTTATGAAATGAAGGTACTGATACATGCTCAGCTTAGCTCATAAGACTCAAATGAAATAATGTACATAAAGTGCTTCTTAACCTCAAAACACAATACAAATGTGAGCTATAATTATTATTACATAAAACATAATCCTGTATTCTTGTAAAAGACAAAAGAGGTGAATCACCAGCCCACATGTTTATGAGCCCGAACATAAAATGGAATAATTGCTTTGTCAGCTGATGAATGAGAAAAGCTTTCTCCCCACCCTCATGTTTCTTTCCATTGGCATATTTCTTGATGTTGCTGAAAGTTAGGAACGAGGAATCAACATAAAGAGGGGCCATTTCAAGTAGCTGGAGGCAGAACCATTCTTTAAACCCTTCCTCACCATTATCCCATTAGCTTTGTCTATAGGTCATAGAATAATAGCTAGAAGAACATTTGATATTATCACTTGCAACTCCAGAATTATATAGATGGATAAACTCAAAATTAGAGAGGTGAAGTGATTTGTCTCATCTCACACAGCACACAAAATATGAGAACTGAGATATTTGAGAGTGAAAATGGGCAGCAGTAAAAAAAAAAATTCATAGAGACTACAATTAGGAGAAAGAATGCTCAGATATTGTTTTCAAGGGTGAAAAATAACAAAGTTAGTTATATATTGTTGGGCAGCAAACTCAAGAAGTTGCTTTGGAATTAATAATTCAACAGACAAATCTGTCAAGCAATAAAGATGTATTAAACACCTACTGTGCATCAGGTTCTGTCCTAAGTGCTAGAGTTACACATACACACACACACACACACACACACACACACACACACACACACACACATACACACACATACAAGGCAAAAAGAGTCTCTGCTCTCACAAATCACTTATATGCTAATCAATAGAATCATCTTATGCTCATTTGTTTCCCTGCATTGTATATCCAGGGTCAGTGGATTGTCATAAAAGTATAACAAATATTCTAAACCCATGATGTGGTTTCAACTTGGAATTATCAGCGTGAGCCCACATTAGAAATAATTTGTTTAGTTGAGATCAATAAATTTCAAAGGAGCCAAAGCTCTTTTGAAATTCATTGATCAAAATTAGACAAAATGGATTATATCTACAGGGATAGCAAGAAAACTCAAACTATTGTGAATATTAAGTAAAGAGAGAGAGAGAGAGAGAGAGAGAGAGAGAGAGAGAGAGAGAGAGAGAGAGAGAGAGAGAGAGAGAGAAGGGGAAAAAATGGAATATTTAACCTATAGAAGACTTAGAGTAGATAAAATATCTCTTGACAAACTTTTAAAAGATTTTTAAGTAGAAAAGATAGAGATTAGACTTGTTATCCTAGATTCTGGAGGTCAAAAAGAAGAGCAATAGATAGAACTTTCAGAAAGACAAGATTTGTTCTAACTATAAGCAGAGAAATGATTTATAAACCAGACCTATACAAAAAATATAAAATCATCCTTAAGAGCTTATGAGAACTATGACTAGAAGGGCTCAAGAAGAAAATGAGCAACTAATCACGAAAGACTTTGTGAAATGTATTATAATCCAGAGTAGGAAATTGTACTAATTGACTTGCTAAAACACTTTCTAGTTTTCTCATTCTATGAATCAAATGAGAAGTTCAGAAGTCATCAGTTGGAATAGAAAATAAAAGTTAAAATATTCACTAAATCAAGAAAAAAATCAGATGGTAAATCTCTCTCTCTCTTTCTCCCCCTCGTTTTCTCTTTCTCTCTTCATATACATAGATGTATATGTGTGTATGCATGGATACATTTTTGTATATATAAATATCTGTGTATATATTTTCCCAGAATAACATTTTAATTTTAATGTAAATCCAAAGGAAAAAATTATTGAATTATCTATATGTTTGTACATCACAATATATTTTAATATATATGTATATGTTACAATGCATGTATATTTTATCAGGTTGCAAAGGAGATATTTATATCGACAGTTCAGAGACACAGATACCTAGATAAAAAGATAGTTAAATATATATGCATGTATGTTAACTTATGTAATTACCTATATGTAGTTATATTTTGAGATATGTAGAATTATATATGTTAAAATATCATCATATCTATGCACATACATTGTAATATATATACATTAATACATACATGCATTGTAACATATATACATACCTATTATAATATTGTGATAATCTATGTTTTATGAACTTAAAGTTATTCTGGGAAAAAGGGGCCTTTTATTAAAATAAAATTTAAAAAGTTAAGTCCTGCCCTAAGACTTCCAAATAATTTCTATGCTAAGTAAAAAGGCTGCTGGGAAACAGGGAAAACTGAGTCTTCATCTCTCATTCATAATTAGTGAAAGTCATATTCTGAAAACCATGAATGAAAAAACTCAGATGAGGTTTGAGGAAGTTACTTATCAGGAATGAGAGGAGTGTGATCTTTCAAATCAGAGGGAACTCAATACTTCTTAATTGTCTAAAT
This sequence comes from Sminthopsis crassicaudata, assembly GCF_048593235.1. NCBI lineage: Eukaryota > Metazoa > Chordata > Mammalia > Dasyuromorphia > Dasyuridae > Sminthopsis > Sminthopsis crassicaudata. Next base: position 103,409,255 of record NC_133617.1, read on the forward strand.
CCACAGAGAAATAGAAGGAAAATTTAACAGTACCATGCTGATTAGAGAGGGTCTGATCCTAGTTCTCACTAGAACAGACTTTGACTGCCTATAGATACAACACTTCCTGATATCCAGAGTGCCTCACAGTACTTTAATAGTTTCTGATTGGATTGGGTCCTTTTGTCTTGATTTTTACCCAAATCTATTATGTGTTAACCAGATTTAAATACTGCATGAAGTAGGACTTTGGATGATGTAGCTCTGATAATTGAGCCATATTACTGGAGAACCAATTCCTCTTCTTGGCATAAATCCAGGAACTTGAACCCCTTTCACCTATTAGTATTTCCTAATCTTTTGTTGATCACTCACAGTACAACTCAGAGGAATTTCCTCTCCTTCAGATCTTTACACTGGCTCATCACCATGGTTCAGAGAGCAGCCAAGCCAGCTCCTTAATTGTCTGCCTTGTTGCTACAGCCAAAGTATGTTTTGCTGCTTTGTTTCCATACTTGCTTTCTTTTTTAGAAAGCATACCTCAGAATGTTTTCCAAGGTTTGTTTGCAAAAGGAAAAAATGGCACAAATTCAGAAATAATGCAAGAGGACAAAAAAATGAAGGTATGCCCTCCCAAAAAAACAAAACAACAACAAGAAACCCTCCCCAGTTCCAAACTAGGAAGTTGTCAATTTCTATGCTACTACACCATATAATGTCTAGTTTTTGTTCACCTAGACTCATGTTCATCCCCTGTAGATTAAAGCAAGTATCCCCCTTATATGGAGGTAAAGCTTTTTCCAAGTATAACACTTAATTGATTTGGAGATATCTGAATTGAACTCACTATTCCGTGGTCAATTTTGGTCTCCAGCTCATCTAGTCAAAAGGTTTCCTGATTTCGTTGCAGATTGTAGTTGCTCCACCTACATTCCTATATAATCACTTTGATAATTGTTTTCCCTCTCTGAGTCCAAAATGGAGAGAAATAAAAAGCCATGACATGCAGTTTAAATAAATTTTCCCCATGACCTCCAAAACAAAGAAAATTCATTTTTTTATCGCATTTCTGGTTGAGTAGCCAGAAAATGTTGGATATGAATAAAACCTAATCGATCCCCACATTCACCAATTTGGGGATGAAGGAAGTTCCTAACACCCATGTAGCCATTCTTATCAACAATCACTATTTCTGTGGGTCACAGAAGCAGAGGGAAGAGGGGGGGGTCTAGGAGAAGACCAAACAAAAGATGAAAATGTATCTGCTAACTATTTTTTTTTCTTTTCTCTGGTCCAGGAGGTAGGAAGAGAGGAAGTATTGAATCTGACCACTGACCTCTATTTTTAGGACATACCTCAAGGCCTGAGCCTAAAATCAGCAGGATGTATCATTAGAATGGAATGGAAATTGTCACACTATCCTATTCTATCATTAAAAAACAATGATTTCTGGATGTAGGAGAGCTGATCTCATGTTTGTCCAGGATAACAAGAGCCAAAAAAAAAAAAAAAACCTGGAATAAACCATCACCATCATATATATTTATAACCGGCACAGGAAGAATAAAGATAATAAATAGATAGCCAACCTAAGTACTGCATCGGTACTTTCAAAATATTCAAAGGAGCAGAAAACAATTTCTGAATTTTGGGAAACATTCCTCTTCACACTGCTAGGGAAAGACATTAACAAAAGTCATAGAGGACTAAAAGAATGTAGGATTCTGATCTCCACCTTTGGAGGGAGATACTCTGACAATATTGATTAATATTTTATAAATCTTTAAGGCTTGAAGAATGCTTTCTGTGAAGAACATTATACAAGTAATATAATCACTCTTTTATACATGAGAATAATGAAGCACAGAAAATAAGCATGACTTGTTCAGGATCATCTACTAATAAAAAACAGAACCAGGATTCAACTCTTTGTACTTTGCCTACAAATAGGGCTGTTTTTTCATTCCACCATAACTATCTCTGTGCAAGAACTCAACTGTACTCACTCCTTAAGCCTTTTGCATCTCCCTTTTTTCTCTCTCAGCTAAAAATCACATTATTAAAATTGACATGAATTGCTTCTTCTCCCATTCTTTACATTTCAAAATCTCATGACATCTTCCATTTTCTTCCTTTGTCTTAACCTCAGATAAAAAAGTGACTTTTTTTGTGCCAAAGCTGACCCCTCAGATATATATGCACTTAATTCCATCCCAGTCTGTCTTCATTAATAGATTACAATACCAATTATCCTTTCTCTAATCTTCAACCTTTCCCTATTTGCTGCATACTTACCTCATTATACATACCTAAGCCTCATCCATTTTAAAACAAAAACTGAAAAAAACTTTCACTATAATATATCACCTATTCAATCTATTGTCCTCTACTTCTTTTCTCCTTGAAAAACCTACTTATGCTAATTTCCATTTCCACTTTTCTCACTTACTTCTCGCTGTCTTTTTACTTCATCACTCAACTACAGCTTCTCTCCAAAAAAATGTCAATAATCTCTTGATTGCCAAATTTGATTTTCACTTCTCAGTCCTCAAACTTCTTGTAGCACTTCCTGATGCATTTGATGCTATTTATACTCTTCTCCTCTTGGCTACTCTCTCTTCTCTGGGTTTTCATGATATCACTTTCTCCTGTTTTATTTCTCTTACCTGTATGATCACTCTTTCATTATCTCTTTTGCTGGTTCAGCATCAGTATCATGTCCCTAATTGTGGATGTTCTCCAAAATTCCATCTTGTGCCCCCTTCTGTTCTCCCTCTACAATTTCATTTTAATTCCCTCACCAATTGACATGTACTTACTTATAATCTTTGTAGATGAATTGAAGATCCATCAATCTATCATCTATTATCTATTATCTATCTGTCTGTCTGTCTATCTATCTATCTATCTATCTATCTATCTATCTATCTATCTTCTATCTCCCCAGGTTCTTCCCTGACCCTCAATCTAGAACTTTCAGTTTTCCTATTAGAAATATTAAAGAAAGTATTCTACAGACATCTCAAACTCAGGATGTCCAGAATTGAACATATTGACTTTCCCCTCAAACTGTCCCCTTTATCAAACTTCCGCATTTCTTCTATACATGGCACTGCCATTGTCCTTCCAGGTTCATAGGTTCATAACCTCAGCATTATATTCAAGTTTTCAGTCTCCTTCAAATATTACGATTTCTACCTCACAATAGAACTTATATCTGAGCTCTTTTATCATTTCACACAGCTACCATCTTAATTCAGGCTCTTATTTCCTCTAGTCTACACTATTGCAACAGCTTCCTATTTGTTTTTACTGCCTCAAATATGTAACCACTCCAGTTCATCCTATATATTGCTGCCAAAGTAATCCTTCTTAAGAACAAAACTTACCACATCAACCCCTACCCTCCTCCCCATTCAATTAACTCCTGGAGCTCCTGATTTCCAATAGGATAAAATAATAAAATATAAACTCCTCTGTTTAGCTTATAAAGCCCTACAAATACTGGCTTCAATATATGCTTCCAGCCCTATTGGAATTCCTTTTCTTACACTTTGTAAATAGCTAAATCAGTCATTTCTTTGACATCATATGTGAGACTTTGCCATCCTTTTCTATGCCTTTGTTTATGCCTTGGATGTACTATCTCCTTATTTCTGCCCTCCTCCCAAACTCCTGTTTTGTAAAGATTCAACTAAAACATTTTCTTCTACATTAAGTATTTCTTGATCAGCCTTCCTTAACTGCTAATGCCTTCTCTCCAAAATTACCTTGTATTTATTTGTATGTATTCAATTTATGTGTATGCTATACATATATATGTGTATATATATATGTATATATATATATATATTCTTATAACTGTCATTATTTTCTTCCTTAAGTAGAATACAAGTTCTTTAAAAATATGGATTATCTCATTTCTGTACTTAAATTCTTACTTTCCAGCATAGAGGCTGACATTCAGTGGACAATAAATGCTTGATCTAAAAACCTAAGCAATCACTTCAATTTTTTTTCAACTGTAAAATAAGAAGGTTGGACTAGCTAAACTCTAATGTCCTTTCTCAGGCTAAAAATCCTATGTCCAACTGAGACAGTTTTTGACCCACATCTACAGTAAAAGATTCCTATATCTAAAAATCAGAAAGACAATGAATGGCCTACGAAATTTGAAGGATCTGTTCATTTAGAATCAGTTGTACAAAGAAGCTTCTCTCCTGTTTGTAAGAAGACTTTTCCTAAACCAGTTTTTCCTATTTCTCTTTATCACCAATGTTACAGTTTCAGGGTCATGAGAACCCCTTTGTCTCCCTAAGGCATTAAAATGACCCCAAAAAACAAGTCAAAAAGAAAGGTTTTTCCTTATTTGCTTAACTTACACATAGATATCTTTGCTCTGCTGCTTAAGATAAGCCCCTTGAACAACACCAATGGCCAGTGTAATTATATTTATCTTTCAGGAGGCAGATAATTCTGTGCAGGGATAAGCTCTAAACTTAAAAATTCCACTGGGACCCAGAAACCATGCTGAGGATGGCAATAGCAGGGGTAACTGAAATCTTGGCAAAAAATAAAATGAAGCATGATGAAATAAAATAAAGTGACAGGGCTTTTTTAATGCATTGGCAAAAGAAACTGCTCTGGCAAAGTTTTTGAACAGTCCTTCAGGGTTGGCAAGGACCAAGTCTCCAGTCCTTAGGTTATGACATCAATCATCGAATTACAGAATGTTGGAACTGGAAGAAGTGTTAAAGAAGGCGATATAGACAATACTACAAAGAATGCTAGACAGGAAATAAGGATTTTGAAGTACTAATCTCATCTCTGCAGGTAAATGACTGCATGACCTTGAACAAACATCTCACTAGGCCTGGGTTTCATTATCAGTAAGATGAAGGAACTAAATGAAAAGATTTCTGAAGTCCTCCTACCTCTGGGTGCCATGCTGCACATCAGTGTTATCAAACTCAGAAACACAGATTCCTGTGGGGTATATATTGATTTGAAAAACCACATATTAACATGATCCATGTTTTATTTTATTTATTTATTTTGTCAAATATTTCCCAAATACATTTTTCATTTTCTTTCATTTTTTGATTTTGATTTTATTTTTTATGGAACTAAGTCCAAAATAATAAAAAACAGAAAGAAAAAAGAAAGAAAAGGAAAATAAAACAAAACGAAACATTATCTTGTGCCCAATGGAACATCAAGGATCCCAAATACATTTTAACCTAGTTCCAGCTATACTTCCGAGTTTTGCAGACTGCCCATGGATTATAGTTTTGAAACTTCTGCTATATACAGCATGGGATATGGGAGAAAAAATCTGGGAATGAAAGAAAATTTAAAGACCATCTACTACAAACCCCTCACTTTTTAGAAGAAGAAACTGCAGCCTAAGCAAGTTGTCATCCAATTCCAATTAGAAATAGAGCTAGAAATAGTTCTAATCCAACAAAATGGTACCATAGATAAAACAATATGTTTCTTGTCAGAATGTCCTGAGCTCAAATCCTCCTGAAGTCTATTATATGACTCAATGCAAATGGCTTATCCCATTTCATCCTCAGTTTCCTCATCATTAAGGGGTGAATTGGCCTATAATCTATATTTCTATGATCCTAAGATCAGAAGATATTTTTCAAAGTGAAATTATACATGATTCCCGGACTAGTACTTAACTGTTCAATATATCTCTACTTGCTCATATTCAAGCTTTCAGAAGACTTTCTTCCCTTCAGTGAATTTTGGAAACTTGTGCTATTATCTCAGTAAAATGTGTGTCCTCTGGTGGCATTAAACAGTTCTTCTGGGGAATCAGAAATGAACTCTACATAAAAGAACCCAGACCACAGCAGAAATTACATAGTAATGAGATTTCAGATATGAGATACAAAGACACTTGTTGCCTTATAAATAAAGGAAAGGAGTTCTCCCATCCCAGGGCAGTCTATCCCCAAATGAGGAAAAGGAAAGATGATTTAGCAGATAAAATACTGGAATTGGAGTTAAGAGGATCTGATTTAGAATCATACCCCTGGTACTTAATGGTTATGTGATCCTGAGTATAACCAATCTCTGGACCGCAAGCATTCATTTAAGAAAATGAGGTGATTGATCTAAATCTATGGTCCAAAGATCCAAAGCTTAGTGTGGATATACCTTTGCAAGTAGCTGGGCTTTTTTTTTCTGGAAGAGAGCATGTATATAATTTTATCTTGGGTGAGAGAATATTTAACAGAACAAAGGACAAATCCCTTCACATGTATCTTGTTTGTCTACTCTACACCCTAATTACTACATCTTATGGGAAGATCAATTTCTTCTGAACAGATTGATTTGTTTTTACAACTCTTCCTTCAGGATCTTAGGATTTAGAATTATGAGGGACTTTAGCCAGCACCTAGTTCATTTTGTAGGTTAAAAAAAATGAATCTCAGAGAAGAGAAATGTTTTGCCTAAAGTCACACAACCAGTAAATAAGAAAGCCAGGAATGGACTTCAGGTTCTATGATTCTGAGTCCAGATTTATTTTTACTAAACCTTGCAAATGCTTTTCAGAGAGTGAAATTTTCTCAGAAAAAGAGAATGGATACAAAAAAAAAAAAAGATGCAATAAGCTACATTTTTCTAAAGTTTTAAGATTTAGAAAGAGCTTTCAGAAGTTGAAAATTTTGTGAGAGAGACAGAGAGACAGATAGAGAGACACAGTTAAAATTAGAGGAAGAAAGAAAACAAAAAAGGGAGAGACAGAGATCAGAGAGACAGAGAAAAGAAAAGAAGAGACATGCAAAAAAGAGAGAGAAACAGAGAGAAAGAGACAAACAGAGAGAGACAGACAGAGAGTTTTGTAATGGAAAAATCACAGAAAGTGGAACAAGAAGACCAGAGGTTGAATACCAGGTTATCTATTTACTTGGACTCAGGGAGATCTCTAAAACAATAAGCTGGAAAACATTTGTAAATTTTCTGAATGAATAAATTATTTTTACTATTATCAATAACCAACTTAACTATAAAGGACCTATAGAAAAAGATGCTACCTGCAATCAGAGAAGAAACTGAAAAATAAAATTATGTACAGAAAATAATATTACTTATCTCTCTCTCTCTCACTCACACACACACACACACACACACACACACAAACATACACACAGTCAAAAGCAGTCTTGGTCTTGGGAGATTTTTCCAAGTGGTTAGAACACTGTGCCAACAGGAGCAAAAGTCATAAGGTTCTTATAACCTAGAAGTACAGCTAATCCAGAATCATTATGTCAGTTCATTGAGTCTTGTTACCTTACTTTACTGATGAGAGGTGCTGAGAGTGAGAGAGGGGAGTGGCTTATCCAAGAACATAGTCATTTAGTTTGTGTTAGGTTTTATATGTTTTAGGCATTCTGTCAAGGACTAAGGTATCATTGGGTCATTTGTCATGCTCAAAAAAAAAAAAATCATATCAAAAGGGGGAAAAAAGCATGAGAAGGGGAAAAAGCAAACAAAAACAAGAAAAAAGGTGAAAATACTGGTGTCCCATTTTTTTTTCCATATCCTCTCTAACAATTGTCACTTTTCCCTTCTATCATTTTAACTACTTTGGTAAGTATAAAATGATATTTCAAAATTATTTTAATTTGCATTTCTCTAATCTTTAATGATTAGAGCATTTTTATATGACTATAAATTACTTTGATTTCTTCGTCAGAAATTCACCATTTATCAGTTGAGGAATGACTTATACTCTTATAGATTTGATAACATTCTTTATATATTTTAGATATTAGATCATTATCTGTTTTTTTCTACTTGATTATTCAGTGAACCTCATAGAGGAATTTGTTTGTAATTCTAAGATGTCCTTATTGACATGTATTATATCTATGCATGTTTATACTTGTATTAGACTATGAGCTCCATTAATATGCTTGGCTATCCCTAAGGAATTATAGAATTATAAACTGCTATTAATATTATAATCATCATATAAACTTTTTATCTCATCCAACACCCATGAAAGTTTTCATAAAATTAAAAACTTGATGTAAAATGTATTAAGAAAGACATACTACCTTCCAAGAATCAATTGAAGTCCCTTAATATTCTACCTTGATCTGACCACATTTCAAACATTTTGTTCAATTAGGGTCAAAATATTTGTTTGTTTCTTCCTTAATAGTATTTTATTTTTCTAAATACATGCAAAAATAGTTTTCAATATTCATTTTTGCAAAATCTTGTGTTCCAAGTTTTTCTCCCTTTCCTCTCGCTTGTCCCTTCCTCAAGACAGCAAGTATCTGATATAGATTAAACATGTGCAATTATTCTAAACATATTTCCATATTTGTCATGGACAAAAAAAAAATCAGATCAAAAGGGGAAAAATAACATAAGAATGGGGGAGAAAAACAAACAAGAATAAAATGTGAAAATACTATGCTTTAATCCTCATTCAGTCTCCATACTTCTCTCCTTTGGATGTGGATGGCACTTTCCACCACAAGTCTATGGCTACAATAATTTTAAAAGGGTATCAATAGGCTAGAAATCATTCAAAGGAGAAGCAATCAGGATGGTAAAGGGCCTTAGGTCTAGGTTACAGATATATAAAAAAGAAAATGAGGTAGTATGACTTAAAGAAGAGAAGAATCAATAACGATAGGAGAGCTGTCTTTAAATAGTTAATCGTTATCACAGAGAAGAGGAATTAGACTCATGTTATTTGGTCCTGGAGAGATGAACTATGAGTTAGAGATAGAAAATGCAAAAAGGTAAATATAGATTTGAGATTATTTTTAAAAGAAAATATATCCAAAAAAAGAAAAAGAAAATATCTCTGTAATAATTAGAATATCCCAAAAGTGGAAAAGACTGCTTTGAGATCTAGTGGACCACATATGCCCCATTTCAGAGTTCTTCAAACAAAATATAGATAATTGCTTGTCAGGTATGTTATGGTGGGGATTCTGTTGTGCATAGGTTGGAGTAGATGGAGTCCTTTTTTTCTCTAATATCTTTTTATTTTGTGATTTTGTGATCCAGCAAATACATGAATGACAGGAATGGTTGGTATGAAACGAACAGTTTAGCAAAAGTGTATACATTGACTGAGAAAAAAACAGATGTCAGACACATAACCCTGCCCCCACTCTCCACTTTCTTATGTATGTGACATGATGCTAATGAGGCACATTTAAAAACACCTCAGTCAGGGTAGCACTTACAACAGCCTTCTCCTTGCCTAAAGCTCTGTTCCATATGTTGATATCCCTGAATCTATACTATGGGGGGGGGGGGAGTTGCAATCTTTCAGAGCACACCTTAAAACAAAAGAAATGAAGATGAGCAAAAAAGGAAAGAAAACTTTCAATGTTTAAGGCTGAAACACCCATTATTTTTAATCATTAAATGGATCACTTTCTCAAAGTCAATGTATATAATAGCTAAACAAGTTGTAACACATAAATATAAATGAATTGTGCTATATCATAAGGCAAGAAGTAGAAATAATTTAGATTTGGGGAAGCTTATAGGAACTGTTGCAGTAAGCAGTAAATAGAATTAACAATCTATTATGTAGCAATCTATTATACTATATTAGAAATATATTGCTGCTCAGTCATTTTTCAGTCTTGTGTGATTCTTTATGACTTCATTATGAGGTTTTCTTGGCAAAGATAATGGAATGGTTTGCCATTTTATTCTCCAGTGTATTAAAGCAAGGAGAGGTTAAGTGGCTGATCAGGATTACACAGGTAATAAATGTCTCAGGCTCGATTTGAACTCAAGGCTTTGTGACTGTTCACTTTGTTTTCTTTCTCATTTATTTTTCCTTTTTGATATTTTGTGTGTGTGTAGCATGATAATTGTGGAAATATATAGAGAAGAATTACACATGTTTAGCATATATTGGATTACTTACGATTTAGGGGATGGGGTGGGGACAAAGGAAGGAGAAAAAAAATAAGAATTCTGTAATACAAAAAACCTGTATAAATCTGACCTCATAGAATTGGACAAATACAAGCAGTTTCAATTAACTGTTCCCTTAGTGGGAAAAGAGAGAGATAGAATCTCATAGAACCTCAGTCCTGAATAGTTTCATAAGAGCAGAAAGGAAAAGATTAAATTATTTATAGAACAGGAAGTTATTAATCTATATTAACATAATTTATTAGTTATATCAATTATTAGATTACTTATTTATCAATTATATTAATAAAATATTCATTGTGTTTTACTAATATTAAGGATAATGAATTAAATTAATAATATTGATGTTAGTAATAATAATGCTGTGCAGCATTCATGACATATTAATAATAATCAATTATATGTTTACTAATAATATATTAATGATATGTTATTAATGATATTAATAATAAATGATAATCTTAATTTAATGGTATATTAATAATAAAATATTAATTGTTATTACTAAATATTAAGGATAATGAATTAAATTAGTAATATTGAAGTTACTCATAAAAATGCTGTGCAACGTACTTGACTCAGGTCAGAAAGACTTTGGTACCAAACATGCCTTCCACACTTATAGTTGTATAACCTTAACCAAGTTACTATGAATCTCAATGCTGTCATCTCTAAAGAGGGGATAATTATACCTGTGGTAAACACTCTATGTCTAAACAATCTTAGTAAATAATATTATTTAAATGTCAGTTTTCCATCATTGATGAAAGAACATGAAAAGTCATAATAGAAGTCCAGAATTTGAAAAAACTTTAGATAATAGAATGTCAGAAAAGAGAATGTTACTATTGATAAAAATGATTCAAAATAAACTAACACATTTGAAAGATGGAGAAAGTTAGATCCAATTAAGGGAACATCTCAAAGCCAGCTATGGGGGAGGGAGGGAGAGAGAAAAATAGACATACAGACATATAGACATACAGAGAGAGAGGAGAGAGAGAGAGAGAGAGAGAGAGAGAGAGAGAGAGAGAGAGAGAGAGAGAGAGAGAGAGAGAGAGAGATTGTTGATTAGAAAACAATCAGGGGGGAAAAAAATCAGGGTAGTGTAGGTTCCATATGCACCAACTTTATAACATATCTGTCAAAAAAGAAGTTAGTTATTTTTTTTCATTTTCTTTTTCTTGTCTTTCTCTATATGTTTTCTTTTGCAACATGGTTAATATGAAATGGTGTTTTGCATGATTTTACACATATAATCAATATCGAATTACCTTCCCAAGGTGTGGGGGAAGACAAAAAAGAAGAGAGAAAACTTAGAAGTCAACATTTTAAAATGAATCTTAAGTTTTTAAAATGTAATTGGAAAATTATTAATGAACTAAATAAAAATATATTTTTAAAAGTGTGTTATCCTAGATTGATGGAGAGAATAATAAGTGTCTAGGAAAAGAGAGATAATAGTTCTGCTGTACTTTGCCTGAATCAGATCACACTAAAAATTCGTATTCGATTCTGGATATCCCTTTTAAGAAAGACAGAGACAAACTCAAGCACACCCAGAAGAGGGTGACCATTATGATGAGCGAAAAAGACAATGTCATAAAGAGATTGATTGAAATAACAAAGAATATGTTGCCTGAAAAAGAAAACTTGGGGCAAAGATTCCAACTCTGCTTCTATTGTGAATCATTTTTTTTTTGGAAATCTGATGAAATCTATGGACTCCTTCTCTGAATGTTTTTACCTAGCCAAAATAAAATATAAAGGTTGTAAAAGAAGACAAATGTATTGAAATACATACATACATACATATGTATGTATATATATATATATATATAAACTTTTTTTTAAGTTCATGGACTCCAGATTGAAAGCCTTTATTTTAGGACTCTCATGTGGAAGAGAGAGACTTCTTTTTCTTGATCACAAACTAGTAGTGATAGGTGGAAACTAAAAGAGAAGGCATACTTTATTTAGACTTATTGTAAGACAAAACTTCATAACAATCAGAACCTTTCAGAAGTTAAACATATTGCCATTGGAATTGATGGCTTTTCCCTCATTTGGAAGTCTTTAAAAACAAAGAATCTGGATAACCACTTGGAGGAGTTTATAAAAACCTCCCTTGGACTGAGGTAGTACTAGAGATCAACCATAGAATCAGCTGAGGTACATCAAGGAGTCTGAGCTTCCTTTAGAATGAAGAGAGATCACTTCCAGTTGATCAATGATGGACAGAAATAACTACACCCAGAGAAGGAACACTGGGAAGTGAATGTAAATTGTTAGCACTACTGTGTATCTACCCAGGTTACTTATACCTTCGGAAGCTAATAATTAATGTGCAACAAGAAAATGGTATTTACACACATATATTGTATCTAGGTTATATTGTAACACATGTAAAATGTATGGGATTACCTGCCATCGGGGAGAGGGAGTGGAGGGAGGGAGGGGATAATTTGGAAAAATGAATAAAAAAAAAATAAAATTTAAAAAAAAAAAAAAGAATGAAGAGAGATGATCCTGGCAAAAGAAATTCCAAATGGATAACTTTCAGCCTGAGGGGTGTTCATTAGAGGAAGTTGGAGCAAACAAAAGATGAGAAAGATCTGACTGGTTGTACAAAGGTTTAAGAATGTTTTTTCTTACCAATAGCTGGTGAAGAAATCTTCAGCACTCATGCCTGCTACCTCTCTGGACTGTTGTCTAAATCATGGACAATGAAAAAGGAAACTGAAATTAAAACCACAGGGTCTGGATTCAAATTCTGACAGTGTGATTTCCAAATGCACAAATTCTATAACTTATCTATAATTTAATTTCCTCATTGGTGCAGTGAAGATCTTGCTCTATATGACCCCTAAGGTAGTTTCCATCTTTACAATCCTTTGTCTGATCCTAAAGTAGGCCCCAAAATTTGGAGCCTTAGAAGATACAACTCTGTATAGATCTTCTTTTATCATTGAAACATTTTATGACCTGATAAATCTGTGCTGAGGTCACAAAGCAACTCATTCCTGTTGGAAAGTATCCTAGTGAACTAAAATACACAGAAAGTCAGAAAACTGGGGCTGGGCTTTTGTTATGGGTATTCTATTAAATGGTAGCAAAACCTTAGACAGGTTCCTTAACCTGGGCTTTGGAATTAATTAAGTCTAATCTGCCTGCCACACTTGCACATACATACATGTGCAGACATAAAAATGCACACTTTATAAATGAGGAGACTGAGACTGAGATATTAATTGATCCCCCAAGGTCTCAGATAAAATTCAAACATTAAATATTTTGAAAATCATATTTCCTATCCCATCACTCTATTTCTCCTCATTTCCAAAATGAAGAGATTAGACTGCATGATTTTCAAGATCTTTTCACTATATCATGAAGAATCCCCCTGCTGTGGGACACATTCACAGCCTCTTCCACACAAACACTTTTTTTTCTTTGAATGCTTAGGGCACCAATTTGGCTCCAATCACCAATAGCTGATGTTTAGTTATCTTAAGACCTATCTGGGGCCTTTTTCCATGACAGTAAACCTTTTGTAGCCAAGACTGAGGTTGTCACAACCCCTTTTCCCCTCATCTGTAAGTTAGAAAGTTCAGTCCTGAGAACACAAGGGCAAAAACCTAAAATAGACAATAAGACAACTCTACTGTCAATCAGTTCTCTCCACGGGTGGCCTTCCTGAATTTTTTTTCATGGAAAGAAATGACGAGCTTGGCTGTTTCCATGTGTGGGCATCTTCCTGCCTGGACTGCCTCCTGTGAATCTGGCCATCTGGGTAAGTCAGTTGAGTGACTCACTGCATTTATCCCTCTGATGAAAACCTTGGCTCTGAATATGGCTCACGGCTATTCCACAGAATTTACCCAACTCTATCCCAAATAGTTCTGGACTCCAAAAGGTTCATGATTTCATCAGCTTTGGTACTCCTTCCCCAGTACTGAGGGAGGGAGGGAAGGAGAGAGGGAAGGGGGAAGGGAAGGGAGGGAGGGAGGGAAGGAAGGAAGGAAAGAAGAGAGATGGAAGGAGGGAGGGAGGGAGGGAAAGAAGGAAAGGAGAGAGGGAGGGAAAGAAGGAAGGGAGAGAGGGAGGGAAAGAAGGAAGGGAGAGAGGGAGGGAGGAAAGAAGGGAAGGAGGGAGGAAAGAAGGGAGGAAGAAAAAGAGAAAATTGTGATTATAACTGGGTGGTTAATCTTCTGGTGATAAACCTCTCTCAATAAAACTAAGCAGATCTTTAACACAATAGTCATACAGTCCCTCACTGGGCTCATCCTCAGTGCCTTTCTAGCTTGTTATAAACTTGTGATATCTTGTGCTCAACTGGAATAGACTTTGGGAACCCAGAATATCCCTTGCCATGATGAGTTATTGAAGAAGAACTTTGGTGAAGATCCACCCAAATACCAACAGGAGGGAAGGGGAGAAGAGGGCAGGGAAGAAGAAAAGCACTAATTCTTTGGTAAAACTCATCAAGAAATGGAAAAATTACTCTTGTTGTTTACAAAATAGATTTTAATGTAATAGCCAAACCAATAAATCCTCCTGGTTTTAATAATTAGTATTACTATGACTTCAGTATACTGAAAGAATAGTTATAAAGAACTATGGATTTTGAGTTTAAGGCTCTGGGTTCAAATTCCACTTCTGAGACTTTCTATCAGTGTGCTTTTGGTCAAGGCTCTTATCTCTCTGGGCACAATTTTCTTAATGTGTAAAAAATGAGTGGTGGGGACGGGGGGGGGGGGGGGGGGGGAGAAGAGGTTTTCACCAAATGTCTACTGAGGTTTCTTCTAGCATACAATCCATAATCTACATCTCAACAGAATGATTATTTCCTCTAACTACATATGCAATTTTTATGGCTGTGTTCATCAATTTCTGAGTTTCCCAATCAGAGCAAAAAACAGGAAGAGCTCTTGTTTGATTTTCTCTATAAGATCTCTGGGTCTTTCTCTTCCCAAAAATTGTATAACCTTCTCACAACATTTTTTTACTTCTTTGCAAGTACCATATTTTGATTCATATCAGACAGAGTTTATATATATATATATATTTTATATATATATATATACATATATATATATATATATATATATATATATATATATATTTCATTATACTGTCACTTTCATGAGGACAAGGACTGTGCTTCATATATCTCAGCATCCCTAACGCAGGTTCTGTTATAGCCAATATTCAACAAATATTGAATGACTGATGCAACTTTTGTTCACCAATGAGATTGGTGGTCAAATTGAATAGTTTCCTTTCATAATCAAAGGTGGTAGTTTTCAAATCTCTGTTGAAGTAATTCTTGAAAATTTCCTTTTCTCCTGATTTTTTATCACACAATGGTAATGGAGAATGCCATTAAATGAATTAAGGAATTCATTCAATAACTAGGAATCCTTAGGATCCATAGGATCATAGATCTAGAAATTCAAGGGACCTTAAGAGGACATGTACTCCAAATCCTTCATTTTTTTTAGATGAGGACATTGAGACTAAGGAGGGCTAAGTAATTGGAATAACTTCTCAGCTATTCTGCATCATACCAGATCTGGAAGGGACTTAGGAAATGTAGTCTGAACATTAAACATTTCATTTTAATGAAGAGGAAAACAAAGTTTGGAGAAACAATATTTTTTCCAAGGTCACATAGGTAGAAAAAATAGGACTAGAGCCCAGTTTTTATTATGTTTTCAACAAGAGATGGAAGTGGGGAAGTTGCCTAAACCTTTAGTTAACCATGAACTAGAATAAGGAAGACATCTTCATGAGTTCCCATCTGGCCTCAGACACTTACTAGCTATGTGACCCTGGAGAAGTCAATTTTGCGGTTTAGCTCAGTTTCCCCATTTGTAAAATGATCTGGAGAAGGAAATTTCAATTTCAATATTTCATTTCAATATCTTTGCCAAGATAATGCTAAATGGAATCACAGAGAATTAGACATGACTGAAAAACAATTAAACAACAAAAATGTGTTTATTCATTCATTCATTAATCACTGTCATTCTATTTTCAAAGGGAAAAGACAAGATTCTTAATGATAAATAAGAAAGTGGACTCGTATGAGAAATTTGAAATAAAAAGTATTCTGTGTAAAATTTAAAATCAGCACATATTCACCTCAGTTGGTTATACTTAACATCTTCTGATGTGTCTGCATTCCCATTGATGTTCAGACTGATAATCCTATGCCTTTATAAGCACCTAATTCACACATTGTAGAAATATTCAGTAATCTTTCTGACAGCAAGAAACAAAAGGAAAGGAAGAGAACTCATAACTTTTACAAAGATTCTCATTATTTCATTATCAAAGAATGAAATACAAATACATTTCTAGGTAATTTGCAGCTTATTAGAGGATACTACTTAAAACAATTATATGTATTATGTTCAAAGACCTTTGCTGGACATTAGAGAGCTCCTAGAGTCAAATAAGATATACTTCTTGACCTCCGTGAGCTTATAAAGTAATAGTTTAATACATGGAAATGTGATGAGGGAAAAAAGAAAAAGTTACTAGTTAATAAGAGTCCAGCTATTGAAGCATTAACAGATATTCTTTTTGTTTTCAACCTAAATATGTGGGAAATTTGGAGAGCTAATTTTCAGCCTGAAGTGATTGAAAAGCTGAAACTTAGAGAGCAACTAAGCAGGAAGCAGGTAGGGCACAGGGCCAGCCACAAGATCTGACATCAGGAAGATCTGAATTCAAACCTAACCTTAGTCATTTACTGGCTGTGTGGTCCTAGGAAAATCGTTTAACTCCTATATGCCTCTATTTTGTCACTTATAGAATAGTATTAACTTCCCATGGTTTCTGAAAAGAACAAATGAAATAATAACTGGAAAGGTCTTAGTAAGCACTATACAAATACTTTGTTGATGTTCAGTTATTTTCAGTCAGATCCAACCCTATATGACTCCATTTGAGGTTTTCTTGACAGAGATACTGAAATAATTTGCCATTTTCTTTTCCAGCTCATTTTACAGATGAGAAAACTGAGGCAAGCAGGGTTAAGTGACTTGTCTAGGTCACACAGATAATATATGTCTGAGATCAAATTTGAACCAGGAAGATGAACCTTCCTGATTCCAGAATCTATCCACTGTACCATCTAACTGCTTATATAAATCTCTTTATGTATGTAGATATACATTAATTAGTTGATTTGATTGGTTAATTTGAGAAGTCTTCTATTTGGCTAAGAGCTTTAAGAACTAATGATTCAAAAGTGGTTGAGCTGAGGTAGAAAGTGCATACAAAAGACAGTTTCTTATACTCTTTCCTCAGGGATTCAAATTGGGAAGGCTAGTTCCAATTCTAGACTCTAGAAGAGTATCTTCCTGTATTCTACCACCCTAATAATATATGTATATGAGTACATTGTGCCCTCATATTCTTTTATTTTAATACTTTTCTAAAAAGTATTAGATGAGTCAATTTTCTAAAATGTTAGTCTCTAAGAGATCTGGTGAGTTTCGAAGCTCCAGAAGTTCCATCAGCCATCAAAGGTAATAACAATGACTCTCAGAATTGCTAGAAGCCAAGAGGAAATACCTGTAGATTGAAGTGGAATAAAAGTCACATATGAATGATGATAACCTCAAGGAGTGAGCTAATTTATAAAAGAGTCATACTAAAATGTATTTAACTGAGACATTCACTCTCAGGGACAAGTTGCAAAGTCCTAAATGCCATTATGCTTTAAGTACAAATCCACACTACAAGAACTTTTCAGGTGAAATGAGAGTGCTCCCAGTTTGGAGGAATGTTTTGTAACAACTCTTCTTGCTACAAGTTGTTAGTAAATTCTTCTCTAAAAGTTAATGATTTATGATGGGACACTGGTGGGTATGAAGCTCAGGAGCTGTTCTACTAGAAATTCAAACCTTAAGGGTTATTTCCTAGATCTCTGAAGAGAGTGGTGATCAACAGTCAGTTTAAGGACCCCAAACCACAAGTGCAAGATCTGACTGGAAATGTAAAAGTACAATCAGATTGTGAAAGTTTCTAAATGTCAGAAGGAGGAGTCTAGACTTTTCTTCTGGAGACAAAGGATGTTTGAACAAATGCAAGTTTCTAAAGAGAGCCAAGCAGTACCTTAGGAAGATGATTTGGAAAATAATATAGCTCATGAGTTGGTCAGGGTAGAGACTAGAGGCAGGAAAATTAGTTGAGCTTATTACCATAATGCAAGAGATAGATGGTGAGAACCTGGTGTGAAATTGCCAATGTGAAGATGGAAAATAAGAGTTGGATGCAAAAAGATTGGTGTAGATACAATAAGCAGATTTTGACTTGCTAGATGTTAAGGAGTGAAAAAGAGGGAAGACTAAAAGATGACTGAAGTTTCAAGTATGCATTTTTAGGAGGCAGGCAGCAACATCAATAATTTTTTTAAATGTTAGGAAAAGTGTAAGCTTTGAAGAAAAGATAATAGATTACAGAATAGTACATTTACTATTGGAAGAGCTACCTAATCAACTTCATCTTACAAAAGAAGAAAATGAGGATCAAAGCAGTTAATTGATTTGCTTTGGGCTACAGAAGGAAGTGGCAGAACTACACTTTAAATACAGATGATTGTGTTTCAAAACTATCACCTTTTCCCTGTGCCCCTGAAATATTTTGGAAATGTCAACTTTAAAGTGTTAGAAATGAGACTTGGATGGACAAAAACCGGTGTGTTTTGGTGAAAACAGAACTGGTTTGGAACCCAAGGATATGGATTCAAATCCTGCAACTGATATTTTTCATCTCTTGGGTCTTGTACAGGTACCTTAACAGGTACCAGTTTCTTCGATTTCAAAAATAATAAATTTTAACTAGATGGCCTCTGATGTGATTTTTAGCTCTATGTCTATTTTCTTATGATCTTTTAAATCCTACTACTTGAGTTTCAATATAGTGAGAGTTTGATTATATTCGAAATAATATATATATATATATATATATTAAATTAAAAATTATGAATTGTGAATTTCTTCAGTAGTAAAGGGATAAAATACCCAGCCTAGAATCAGGAAGACATCTTCCTGGGTTCAAATTCAACTTCAAATGCTTGCTAGATTATGTCCCTGGCAGGTTACTTAATCCTGTTTGCTTCAGTTTCTCATTTTAAAAATGAACTGGAGAAGAAAACAGCAAACCACTCCAGCATCCTTGCTAAGAAAACGTTAAATGGGATTATGGAGCATTAGACAAAATTGAAACAATTCAACAACAACAACAACAATAAAATCAATAATAAAACTTTGCCCAGGTTGAGAAGAATGCCAACAGATGAATGCCCTTTCTGAATCTCTTATTGTCAGGAGATGAATCAAAGCCACCTAAAGCCAATCATGAGGTTTACGAGCACTGATAAGGAAAAGCTGTTATATAGTTTATGTGGGTAAGTGAAACTCATCTGATTGGTGTCAGCATAATGAGAATTTGTCCTCATACTATTTTGATAACACAGCCATTAACTAGGATGAAGGAAGCCGGCTGAAGTCTGTTATCTGTGAACAAATTCAATTACCTCTGTTCATCTAGAAAAGGGAAGTTACCATTTCTTATGTCATGTTCAACTGTTGAGACAATTGTTCTCACCTCATCACATGAAACTTCCTTTTGTCCCTTTTAAAGAGATCCAGGTTCTATAGTAAATCCTATAAAGACTTTTGAGATCTTCATAGACCTTCAATTCTCACTACTGCTACAAAGTGGCTAGTGATATGTCAGATTTGTGAAGGTCTATCCTTAGAAGTATGTCAGGAATGAATAATTGCCAGGAGTGATGGTACATGCTTACAATCCCTACTCAAGGAGGCTGTGGCTGGTGGCTAACTAGAGCAAGGGAGGTATGAAATGTAGTATGGTTAATTCCAATCAATATACACACTAGATGCAGTACAAATATGGGGGAGAGGCAGGAATCAGACTGACTAAGGAAGTGAAAATGGGTTTATGTTAGAAATGGAACATGTTAAAACTTGATGCTGATTATCAGTGGGATTATCTGTGAGCAAACACTAAACTTCTAGCCTGAGTGAAAGGAAAGGAAGGAAAGAAAGGAAGGAAGGAGGAAGAAATAGACAGCTAACAAAACAAAATAACTAAATAATAGGAAAAGCATATCATATCTTTTATAATACATAAAAATAAAATTATTTATTATTAATACTCATTATTTAATTCATTTGAATATAATTTAATATACCTATGTTTTCATCCTAGTTTTTTTCTAACTAGTTGCAAGCCATTTACTTTTTCTGGGCATAGTTTTTCCCACAAGCAAAATGAGTGGGTTAGATGAGCTAATCTCCTGGGATATTTCTAACTGTAATTCTATTCATCCTATGACACCATGACTTTCTATTTATAAATCATGAAATCTGCCAATTGGAGTAAAAACCAAAAGAAACAAGATATACTAAGTGCAAATGATGTACCTTGTTACTAACTCAACTGTGACCAAATCTTTTTATAAATATTAACTTTCCAACTTTCCCTTCGTGGCTTTGTTAAGACTTCTCAGCGTTTTTAGCTTGCTATTTAGTTATAGCTTATCTTTATCTACTAGTTACAAATGTAGTATTAAAGATATTATTAGTATCCTTTGGCTAACTCAGGAAGCTTTAAATTTCTCTGACCAACCAATTAGGAGCCTAAACATTTTCTACCTTCTCTAATGGCTCTCAAATGCCTTTTACATGACAGAATGAACTTCAATGTTTCTGCTCCCGATTTTCTAATTCATTACCTTTAGGGCTATTCCTTCTGAGTAAATGAAACAAATTGGCATTTAAAAGGATCCAAACTCTTCTGATTTTTTCAAAAGGGAATATATATTTTCATAGCTAAATAGATTAGTTCACACCATTTACCAGATTGATCCCAAGATAAAAAAGCAAGGTTCAGTAGACCATTATTCATTGTCATCCATTGATTCATCTATTATTTCATCAAACACACAATATGTGCAAAGGACTACAATGACATATTGGGGTGTATATAAGGGTTAAAAATGCTATTCCTACCCTCAAAAACTCTATAAGGCATCATATGAACAAATGTCCTCCATATGAGCAGAAAAAGGTTCAAGCTTCAAAACCTCTTTCAAATTATGGACTCATCAAGGGGATAGCTATAGCTCTTACTAAGACTAAGCAGTATTAAAGACTATTCCAGCTTTACCATCCTTCCATACCCAACTAAATGAGTTACACCTTGATGCTTTGTGTGACTTCATCAAAAGTTCTCATATCATCTGCCTTTGTAAGTGCATTCTGCCTCCTTTTAATACCTTATCTGTATAGCAATATCCCTTTACAATTCCTTTCCTTCTGAAATGAACTCCCGGGTACTCTGTATATATCTTGTATGCATTTATTATTTTATATTGCCATATAAATGTTCACATCACATAGAATGTGAGCTCTTTTTAAGTTAGGGACTAATTTTTAACATCTTTTTGGATTCCAACACTTAGCACTCTACTTGGCAATACAAAGTACTTAATACTTTTTGATTCCTTGATTGATATGAGATATTTTCCTTTTCCATTGACCCTATTACATTATGAATAACTGGGGAGAATAAATAGTATTCTTTTCTGAGAATGACATGGTATTGAGTGTGGTTGGTGGAAAATAGTAAAGAAAAAGAAGAGGAGAGTCCAACAGAAGGAAGGGGTGGAAGTAATTATCAAGAAGGAGATGGGATGACATTTTACCCTCATTCTTAATAGGGGAGTAAGAAAACCCTAGAGATTTACTTTATTTTTGTGAAACTGGTGGATTGGTGCTATGGAGCTGGAGAAAACAGTAAAGGTGATTACAATGAAAGAGACAGAGACAGAGACAGAGACAAAGAACCAGAAAGACAGAGAAAGAGAGTCAGACATTCTACTTTCAATTCTTTCAACTAGACTGGTCAGCAAGTCAAGTTGGAACTTGAGATAAAGGAAACAGTCTCATATTAAGGGGCTTAGAATTTACACACACACACACACACACACACACACACACACACACACACACACACACACATATATATATATATATATATATATATATATATATATATATATATATATATATATATATATATATATATTTCCAAGTCAAAGAAGGCATCAGAAATTATCTAATTCACATGAGCAGGACCAGGAGATCATTATATACTTCAACAGCAATACTATATGATGATCAATTCTGATGGACATGGCCCTCTTCAACAATGAGATGAAGCAAATCAGTTCCAATAGAGCAGTAATGAATAGAACCAGCTACATCCAGCAAAAGAACTCTAGGAAATGAATGTGAACCACTACATAGAATTCCCAATTCCTCTATTTTTATCTGCCTACATTTATGATTTCCTTTACAGTTTAATTGTACATTATTTCAAAGTCTGATTCTTCTTGTGCAGAAAAATAACTGTATGAACATGCATACACATATTGTATTTAATATATACTTTAACATATTTAACATGTATGGGTCTACCTGCCATATAAGGGAGGGTGTGGGGAGAAAGCGGGGAAAAATTGGAACAAAATGTTTTGCAAGTGTCAATGCTGAAAAAAAATTACCCATGCATATATCTTGTAATAAAAAGATATAATTATAAAAAAGATAAATTATCTAATTCACTCTTGGCTCAGTGGATAGAATTCTGGGCTTGGTATCAGGAAGATTTAAGCTCAAATCTAATCTCAAACACTTATTAACTGTAAAACCCTAGGCAAGTAAATTCATTTATATTTATTTTAATCCCCCAGAGAAGCAAATGGCAAGCCACTCTAGTATTTTTTTTTTCAAGAAAACCCCATGGACACCATTGACATGATAATGGTCCACAGAATCACCAAAAAATGGACACTAATGGAAGACTGAACAAGTCTCTTATAATAGTTAATGCTAAGATTCAAAGGGTTTGCTCTGAGTACAATGGGGTTCCAATGTGAGGACTCTTTCCACCAGTGCAATATCCACCCCTCAAAATTTAGCAAATGCCTTAGGCTTCTGCTGAAACATAACACTCAGAATCAAAGAAGTAGAAGTTTTGAGATGGGAATTTCAAAAGAGAACTTGCTGACTATGAGTCCAGAATCATATATTTTTTCCATGTTTCTCCATCCTATGACATTCATTGAAAGACTAAAAGATAAATAAATCAACACATAGGCAGTTATTGGATGAATAAATAAGTTAGAAAATTAAGCCACAGCCCCATGAATGAATAAACAAATGAATAAATGAGCCTTAATTTAAGGATCTCTAGTGAAAGGGGAAGGGAGCCTTCTTACCATTAAAGGTGTGCATTACAGAACTATTGTCTTGCTTTCTTACGCTCTTTTAAAATATGACAAAGCTACAAGTTTGCAAAAGTTGGTGAAGGTGATGCACTTTCACTGCTCCAGAGAATAGCATGCATACATTTTTTAAAGGATGGTAACACAAGTAAATGTGAAATATCCTCTTCTCGTCCCACCATACATGAGTCCCACATGATGTAGGACTGTATCTGGGACAAGAACTGGGATGCTTTCTCCTTTACACAGTTGGATTTTAGACTAACTATAATCACTGCATACCCAAAGCCAATGTGTTTTACCACCATCCCTAGAAGTCTGTGTGGATAAAAACAGGCAAAGGGAAAATCATTGACATAGCCAGCATGAATCAGAGTTGTCACATGTCAAAAGTTTAAAACCTAATTGTACTGAATGCTATTCATCACCATCATCATCAATGTCATCATCCTAGGTGACAGTTGCATGGTCCTGCTTTATACTTTGCAAGATTCTCTACAGACATTACCTCACACCATCCTCAGAGCCATGCTGAAAAGCAAGGAAAGATGAGTTGGATTTTAATCTCCATTGGACAAATGAGGAAAGTGAGGCTCAAAAACATCATGTGACTTGACCAAAATGATACAGTTAGGGAGTAGCCAAGCTGGGACGCCATCCAAATGCTCCGATTCCAAGCCCAGTACTCTTTTCATTATGTCCTGCTACCTCCTTTGCTGATCTTCCGTGCTGGATGGAATCTGGGAAGCATGCCAGCATCTTCCCAGAATAGTAATTTTTCATTTAAATTCTCCCTATGGCTCCTCTAAAGGCAGACCTTTTCTGTCATCTTGCTAACCTATGGTTTCTCCCTCCCTACTGTTCTCTATAGGGAAAACACCCAGATTCATCCATAGGAATGCTCTTTTGCTCCTAGGAGATGCTTTATGTAGTCACTAAAGTTACTGCTTTAAGTCCCATCCATCTACTACAGAAAGATCACTCAAGATATTATGGGAAGGTACTCTCTTCCTTGCTCATACTTACCTTGATTTCCTTTAAGTGCTAGCTGTAAGAAAAAATTAAGGAAATTTGCAGTCAGGATGGCTCCATTAATTCAGAGAATAGTTGTTTCAGGCCCAGAGAAAAGGACAATTATGGAGGGGGTGGGAAGAAGAAAGACTGAGCCTGCTGTCACTGATCCAGGAGCAAGTGAGCACAGTGGTATTTCTTGAATTTTGATATTTTTACACACGTAATATAGTCTGCTGGGATTAGGGAGTGTCTGTCTTGGAAGTTTGCCTGAAGTTTAAAGGACTAAAATAGTATTTGAATTTGGAAAGGAAAAAAATAATTTGGACTTTTGCAAATATCAGGTTAATGTATACTTAACTCATGTGTATATATGTGTTTGTGTGTGTGTGGTGTGTGTGTGTGTGTGTGTGTGTGTGTGTGTGTGTGTGTTTCAAATGGACAGAGGATAATGAGATATACAGTGGAATATGAAGCAGGAGATCTCAGTTCAAATTCAGTCTTTGCCATTAATTCAGTATGTGATCTTAGGAAAATGACTCTTCTATTTATTTATGTCCTCCTTTTAAAATGAAGGAGGAGAAGGAGCTAGATGGCTTTAAAATTCCCTTACAGGTCTCTCATCTTCTGCTTTCTAGAGCTTAACATTCTATGTTCTGACATCCTTTACCAGCTCTTATACTCATCATTCTAACATCCTATGTCCCTTCCAGTTCTAATATTGTTTTATGACTCCTACCAGCACCCCCAAAAATTTTGCTAATTCTAAAAAATTATCCTTCAAGAAGATCATATTATAATCCTGAGTACAAGTTCTACAATTTAGATGGCTTTTAAATTATATCACTGCCATAATTTGGAAAAGCAACACATTGGCCAACCTTCAGAAAGAATTTCACAGACTCTCAGAGATGGAAGTCTCAGAAGATGTGGGATCCAATCCCTAACAACTGGAATTCCGCCATGACATTCCTGAAAGTAACCCTCTGGCCTCTATTTTGAAGACTTAATGTGATCTGAAAAAGAAAATTCATTATTTCCCAAGGTGGCCAAGCCTAATCCTTAAGTTTTTCCTTCTATCAAGACAAAATCTGTCTTTCTATAGTTTCCATCTCTTGCTCCTTGGGATGTTGTTGGGGGTCAAATGGAATACATTGAATTCCCTTTCTATATAAGAGTATTCAGCTGTGTAAAGACATATATCATGCCAGCCACCCAGCTTACACTTTTTCTTCTTCAGGTTAAATACCTCCATGTCCTTCAACCAATCCTTATTTAGCATAGACAGAATGCAAAGGGTGCTTGTCTTTCACACCACCAGTTCTCCTTTCTGTGCCATTTTCCCCATTTTTAGTGCCTACTCCTCATAGATGTCAAAGCTAATCTGTTATCATTGTGGCACTCCATCCAGATCTGTCCTTCTCAAGAGCTGGTACCTATGTTTCCATCTCCCTACTCTATCTCCTAACCCAGTCAAACTTTCCTGTCCATCCTCTTTCACGTGTGGTCAGTCATCCAATCCATAAATTAACATAACATAATTCTTAAGAGATATTTGAATTGAAGACCTTTACCTATAAGGACTGGCCCTTAAACTTATACTTTCAAGAAATTAAATATTATTCTACTCTGTGAGTTACTATAACTATAAATTAATAGATGATATATCTTAGCTATGCATTGGAAATAAATGGAGTCTGGAATAAACATTGTTTTCATAGAGTTATAAGACATTATGAGCCAATGCAGACAATAGACAAAATCTTACCATCCTTGGGGTAGAAGTTATACCCTACAAAAGGGATTGTAAATGGTGTACAGTATTTATTACATAATATAACTCCAAGGTCCAAAGTACTGAAGTGATTTATTTAACCAGGTAACCACTTTGATGCAGGTTGTGGTCCCTTTAAGAAACTAGTCCTTTCAGATTGATTGATTCCTTTGTGATTCCCAACCCCTTCTAGCTGATGAATTATCAATTCAAAAAGCTATCTTTGCCAAGAAGCCTCCAGAACAGTATGATCTGGGGGGGTCACAAAGAGTCAGATATAACTGAATGACTAAACAACAATGTTCCAGATATTTTGCTGTGTTCTTGGAATATAAGCAAAAGAAAAAGGGGGGGGAAGTCTTCCTAGCCTGAAGAAGCTTCCTAAAAAGGGAAGAAAATACACAAAAGAAACCATAAAAGAGAGGGTGGGGTGAAATATTCATGCAGAGATAGGCTAACAATGCCTGGAAATGCAAAGGAGAGACTATAATGGAAATAAAAGTCAACTGGCCTGGGCCCTTCCCCAAAATGGAAGGAAACCCTTGGAGAAACCCAGTGGTAGAGGGGGCCAGATATGTGAAGAAATATTTCAAGATGAGAAGACCATCTAAGTGAATGGGGGTGTTTCATACTTAAGAAGTTCTAGGTTCTGAGGGATGTTCCAGGGAGAGACTGTCGCTAAAGCATGGTGGCAAAGCCTGGAAGATGAGAAATAGAGCCATAAAGAGAGACATTTAAAAGTGAAATGGACTTTACTTCATGAAGTAATGATTTTCTCATCTCTGGAGAAATTCAAAGAGAGACTAGATGACCATTTGATGACATCACTGAAAGGGTTCCTGATTTTTAAAATGGATGGATTATTGTACTTTTCAACTCTGAGAACATATGATTCTATGATGAAAGAGAAAGCATTCCTCATTGGCTGTCTGCCCAAGGAACTATGCTTCTAGGATGTAGATATTCTTAGAACCTCATTACTATGACCTGGAATGCTGGTCCATTTCAGGGCAGATGATCTGCCATTTCCTGCTTCTCTTTTTTGCTTGACACATGGAATATGAACATAGGTAATTTCTCATCCCTGTAAAATTTCCATATTGGGTGTGTGTTCTGTCACCTATTGAAGATAGATTATCTTCTCATTTTGCTTCAGTTCTATTGCTGGAACAGGACTGGGATGGAAATTTAAACTTCAATTAGTCATTTATTCTTCTTATGCTGACTGGCACTAACAATATTTGGGGGGAAAAAATAAGAGGTTTTACTATAAGTTATTGTGGGAAAGCTATCATCCTTATCATACTCCAAAGGCAGCATGATTAATAAGTCAGCAAAACAGACGTCATGAAACCATGAGTCAGCAGTAAGCAACATCTGAGAGTGAGCCAGGGAAGAACTTGAACATTTTATCCAAACCTCATAAGCATTCCTTATACTAAGGCTTTTAAGACAAGGATGATGTGGGTACTTAGAAACACTATATCTCTATCAATACCGAATCTATAACTCTCCTCCCAGATAATCAGTAGGCTGGAAGCCTGGAAAATGCCAAGGTTCGAAGAACTAAGTAATGGTGGACTATTTGTTTGAAACAGATGTTATTTCTGATGGGTTTTCATAATTACGTTTCTTTTTTTTCTCACAGAGAACAGAAGGAGCCTTGAACTAAATAAATCATCAGTTAAAAAAAACACCTATTTATCCTGCCCCTAGCAAGAGTTGATGAACAGGAAGGAATGCAGATTTAATTCTTCTCATTGCCACAAGAGAAAAATAATGCATGCAAAATAATTTCTTTATTATTCTTGAGGCTGAAACCCCAGGAGGAAAATGGCCAGATCTTCAGTATTCAATGCTTTGTTTGAAATATTTGAGGGAATAGCACTGACCAAATGAATCAAACATTTAGAAATTCTGTATTTGATCTGGATAACTCTTCACAAGTTTTCTAAGACCTGGAAAATATTTACATCTTGTTGCATTATGTGAATATAGATTATGGATTTAGAACTGGAATGAACCTCAGAAGCTGTTAGATCTAACTCTGTCGTTTTAACAGGTAAGGAAAGTGAGTCACAGAGTGGTTAAGTGACTTCTCCAGAATCACATAGGTAGTAAGTGTCCTAAGCATAATTTGAATTCAGGTCTTCCTGACTATCCACTACTGACTGTCTCAAAACAAACAATAAATATATTTTCTAAAATGCCTATAAAATTCCCTGATTCTATGTTTACATTTTCCAAATGGTGTCATTCTTTCTCTTAAATCATCTATGTTACAATAAAAATAGCTCCTTGATGAAATCTTCATCCACACATATAGATTTCTCCAATTCTATTCCCAGAAACTAAATCTGCTTCTGAAACAACAGAGCAGAGGAATAGATGTCTGAGTGTCCTATCCTTGTCGGTGCTGCACAAAGGAAGAAAACTTTGAGAAGTCTCCCATGTCTATCAAAGAACAAAGATTAAAGGTGCTTACTATGTGGTAGGAACTGTGCTAAGTTCTAAAGATACAAAGAAAGGCAAAAGCAGAACCTAATTCAAGGAACTCCTAGAATAAGGGGAGAAAATACATGCAAATAATTATGTCAAATACATATGTAGTATAAATAAAATGCAGTCATATAGGAAATGAATTAGGGAGGGGGCAAGAGGTTGGGAATAAGGAAAGGGATTCCGTAAGAACTATTATTTTATTTGAGTTCTTAAGGAAACTAGAAGTTATGGTGAAGAGCATTCCAGACATGAGGTGGGAGGGAGCGGGACCAGCCTTTTCAAAGGCACAGACATGGAAAATATATACTGTGTATGAAGAATGGCAGAATTGCTAGATCATAGAATGTATAGAGGAAAATAAAGTATAAGACAGGAAATGTAGGAAATTTCAAGGTTTTAAAGGACTTTGAATATTAAAAAGAACATTTTATATTTTATTTTGGAGGCAATGATGAGCTACTGGAATTTATTGAGTATGGGGTGGTGTGACTTCACCTGCATATTAGGAAGATCACTTTGGCAGGAATGAAGAATGAATTGGAATGGGGAGAGATTTGAGGCAAGGAGAAAAACTAACAAGATATTAGAGAACCAAGGAAGTATATTTTAAATGTTTTTTTAAAAAGTTTTTAAAAATGTTCCAAGATTTGTCGACAGATGAGATATGTAGGGTGAATGCAAATAGGGGCACCATGGGAAGTAAAGGAGAAGTTAAGAAAAAGGAGTATTTGAGGAAAAAAATAATAAGTTCTGTTTTGTACATGTTAGTTTTAAGATGTATACAAGTTGTTGAATGAGAGATATCCAAGACTATTGGACCAAAGGGCTATTGGTGGGGCAGTTTGATGATGCAGTGGATAAAGACCCTGGAATCAGGATGACCTGAGTTCAAATCTAGCCTCACACACCAAACACATCCTAGCTGTGTGTGTGACCCCAGACAAATCAATTAATCTCAATTGTCAGCAAAAAATAAAAAAATAAAAACAAAACCAAGTGAGCTGCAGCTCAGGAGAAAGAGTAGAGCTAGATATATAAATCTGGAAATCATCTGCATAGAGATGATGGCAGCTAATGGAATCACTAAAAGAGATAATAAAGGGAAAAGAAAGTAGAAGGCTTAGGATAGACCTTTGGGAAATACCTATAGTTAGTGAATATGACCTGGGTTGAAATCCAGCAAAGGTTACTGGAAAATAATTGTCAGATACCTCTATGAAAAGAATCTAGAGAAAACAATATCATAAAAATCTGGAGGAGAGGGTCAGCTAGGTGGTGCAGAAGATAGAGCACCAGCCCTGAAGTCAAGAGAACCTGAGTTTAAATTTGGTCACTGCCACTTGACTCTTTGTGACTTTAGTCAAGTCACTTAACCCCAATTGCCTCAGGGGAAAAAATTTGGAGTAGAGAGACTCTAGAAAGACTATAAAGAGGTCAAGAAGATCAACAATAGAGAAAAAAATAATAGATTTGGCAACTATTTTGTTAAACAAAAAAGCATAATATAATGGAAAAAATCTTGAAATGAGAATTCTGAAGAAATCAAGGTTCAAATTTTGGTTCTGCTTTTTAATACCTATATGACCCTGAGCAATTAATTTCTCTATCTTTTTTTTTCATCTATAAAAAAGGATAAAAATAATTTGCTCTACTAACTCATGGGATTTCCTAAGGGGATCACTTTGAAAACCTAAAAGAACTCTGCATATATGTGAGTTATTATTAATGCAGAAAAGGTAAGAAGGGTTCAATAAAGAAGTCTGCAGTTTCTACTAGGATTCAGTTGAGCACTTAAAATTAATTTGGTGCAGTTTTCCAGTGCCCAAGATGAGAGCAACCATCTGGTGTCATAGAAAGGTCACTGTACTAAAAATCCAAAGGATCTGGGTTGGAATCTCACTAATCTCAACAGCACAATTTACCTCTTGGAGTATCAATTTTGCTATCTGTAAAACTGGAAGATAACCTGCCACCTATCTGAGAATGCCTTGTTTGGTTTCTGTCTGATTACATTTATTAATTAATCAACTAGCAGCAATTAAACTTTTTTATTATTATGAGGAAGATGACTTGTAAAGTTCCATATGAAAATTTTATCTAAGGGAGATTTGAATAATCTAGTACATAATACCTATCTCTCTGCAACTAAAGGCTTTTATTCTCTTTATTTCTATCCCCGCTGATTAGCAGAGTGCTTAACAGATAGAAACTGTTTAATACTTAACAACTGATAGACTGATGATATTAATGCAAAATAATATATGAAAAAAATGGTTGAGTTAGAGAAATGCAAATTAAAACAGCTACCACCTCACACCTAACAGATTCGCTATTATGGGGGAAAAAATGAAAACTGTTAGCGGGGATATGGGAAAAATGGGACAGTTATGTACTGTTGGTAAAGTTGTGAACTTATCCAACCAACCATTATGGAGAATTGGATTATGGCCAAAGGGCTGTCAGACTGTGTGTACCCTTTGATCCAATAACACTACTTCTGGGTCTATATTACAAATACATCAAAAAGGGCCTTGGGGGAAGGAAGAACCTATTAGCTCAAAAATAGTTAAAGCAGCTGTTTTTGTGATGGCTAAGAATTCAAAACTGAGATGTTCATCAATTGGGGAATTTCTAAAGCAACTGGGGTATATGATTGTGACGGAAAATTGTGCTATAAGAAATGACAAGCAGGATGATTTCAGAAAAATATGTAAAAAGTTACATGAATTGAAGCAAAATTAAATGAACAGAATCAGGAGAACACTGTATACAATGTTATTATACAATGAAGAACTGTGAATCACTTAGATATTTTCAGCAATACAATGATCCAAGACAATTCCAAAGGAATTGATACTATCTGAATAGAAACTGAAGTATTCTATTTTCACTTTCTTTTTCTTCCTTTCCTTTTTTCTTCTATTCTTCCTTCCTTCCTTCCTTTCTTTCTTTCTTTCTTTCTTTCTTCCTTCCTTCCTTCCTTCCTTCCTTTCTTTCTTTCTTTCTTTCTTTCTTTCTTTCTTTCTTTCTTTCTTTCTTTCTTTCTTTCTTTCTTTCTTTCTTTCTTTCTTTCTTACTATATAAAATTACTTCTCATCCCAGGAAGATGAGAGAGGAATGAGGGATAAGATTTAGAACTCTAAACTTTAAAAAAAAAAAAAAAAGTAAAGAATAGTTTTAGCATGAAATTAGGGGGAGAAATAAAACATAAAAATAATCCATGAAAACTCTCTTGGTGCAGGGTAAGTATGTTATTCATTCAATGAACATTTATTAAGCATCTACCATGTGCTTTTTGCTTAAGATAAAAAGACAAAAAGTAAGCAGTTCTTGCTCTCAAGAAGTTTATACTCTATTGGCAAAATAAATAAACAGAAAATGAATTTCTTTTATTTTACTTTCACATAGGTAGAGTGCATGAGCAAATCCAGAGTTGTCTAGAGCAGAAACAAGGGTAGCTGTCCATTTGTGGTCTCACCAAAGGTCACTTATGTGTAAATTTTCCACCTCCCCACAGTCCCAACTTTAATCTTTGAGAAGCAGCTGTGGGCCTTCAGCTCTCAGAGTCCTCTAGCAAAAGAAACAGCTGCTTTTCCCATAGCATCTGGCTTTTCTCAGCTCACTCTTTGTCTTTTCCCACAGGATTCATAAAAGAAATGTCTAGGATTCAAATAATCTTTAATGTATTGACAATAAATTGTATAGTCTCTCACCCACTCATTAATTTTGTCCAGCCCAAAAGGACAAAAGTAAACCAACCTTTTAAGGAACATATTATCCCCTCTAGATGTCAAACAATTAAGCAAACTCAAGTTGATGGTAACTAAGTGTTTTTATAATAACTTTGAATAGCATAAAGAATAAAAGTGAGCAACCAGGAAAATAATTTACTCAAAGGCTGTTTGCTTGGAGTCATATTGTCAAGGGACAAATACATTCTTTTCTTTTTTCAGTTCCTCCTGTCATAGAACAGAAAGGGAGGGGAAAGCAGAAAGTGGATGTACAACAGTTAAATATTGGTGGTTCCATGATGCTGGGTAAAGAAGATGGAAATGGAAGGCAGAGGCAGAATCTATCTCACTAATCATGAACTCTCATCTTGACCTAATCATTTCTTTCCTTTGCATCTGATCAGTCAGTCCACCAAGCTCCTGATCTTCTTGTAAAGTAACTCAAAGAATACTCTCCTGAAATCCAATAATCCCTCTTTCTAGTACCACTGTCACTGCCTGCTACTCCCAGGTAAAATGGAAATTGCTCTTCCCCCAAACTCACCTCCCACACACAGGTCTGTTCAAAACCATGATCATGATCATCAAAATCATAATCAACCAAAATACCAATAACAAAAACAACAATGGCAACAACAATAACCAAAAATTGTCATAAATTTAGGGGAAACCAAAGGTAGAGTCTGCCTGGCTAACAGGCAGAAAGCTACCTTAATATTCCAAGTCTCCACAATGATGGCATTGGAAGGACAGTTAAACTTAGTATTATACAAACTATCTACAAAGTAGAGGAATGTATTTTTGAGGGGCTGGGAATTGGATGAATCAGGGTTGTCTTCCAATAGGAAGCAGATTATGAGATGACCTTTGAAAACTAGAGATTTTGTAAAGAACAGAATGAACCATGATTCAAACACTGCGGAACAAAATTTAAGGGAGAAAAAAAAAACTTGATAGATATGTAGTTGGATAGATACTAGATGATGGACATATAGATGGATGAACATATAGACAGACAAATTAAATAGATGATAGGTAGATTGATTGATTGATAGATAATGATAGCTAGGAATGTGCATTAATATAGAGATAACAAACAGCAGACAGGCAGACAGAAAGATAGGTAAGTAGATAGATAGACAGACAGACAGACAGACATAGATGATAGATAGATAGATAGATAGATAGATAGATAGATAGATAGATAGATGGATAGATAGATGGATAGATAGATGGATAGATAGATGGATAGTATTTACTAACTGTAGACTTCTATTTAATGGAAAGCTTTGAGATATGGGGAAATTACAGAAGTGAAGAAGGTAAAAGAAGACATTTCATATCTAAGCAACAACTAAGGCAAAAGTATGTTAGGTGGTAAATATTGGCCAATTTGGGGAGACATACTGTACAGGCTATAAGTCTAGAAATGGTATGAGAACAATCTGGAAATGTAAAGTTGCACCATACACTGTTTAGGAGGGATGGAAATTCTTAAAAGACAGGCTAGGGAGATTGCAATTATGGAAATTAAATGTCAAGTTGAGGTTGAAATTTACTCCATAGGAAATAAGATACCACTTAAAATTATTGAGAAGTGGGGTGATTTGGTCAAATCTGTACATACATTAAGTTTGTCTAGCAGCTATATAAAAATGACACAGCAGAAAAACAGGAGAGATTATTAAATAATGAATGAAGCTATGCTTGCAGATGATCATGTGGATTTTTTCTCATGTTGAAATGAAAAAAAGAAAAGAAGGGAATTGCAGTGAACTCTGATAAAATTCTAGGAATTTATATGTCTAATAGTTTAAGATTCCATGATTTAACATATTTTATTAAATATTTTATTTTCCAATTATGTGTAAAAAACAATTTTAACATTTTTTTTAATTTTGAGTTCCAAAATTTCTCCCTCTACATTCCCCTCATTGAGAAGCCCAGAAATTTGATTTAAATTATAGATGTGCAGTCAAAAAAAATTTCCATATTGACCATATTATAAAAGAAAACAGACCTAAAAATAAAGATTCAAAAAAAAGTAAAGAAAGTGAAAAAATACACTTCTGTCTTCATTAAGACTTAGTTCTTTCTTGGGAGGTAGATAGAATTTTTTATCATAAATTCTTCAAAATTGTCTTAGATTATTGCATCATTTAGAATAAATCATTCACAGTTGATCATTGTGCAATATTGTTGATACTATGTGCAAAATTTTCCTGATTCTGCTCACTTCACATTGCTTCAGTTTATATAAGTCATTCTTGATTTTTCTGGAAGTATCCTGCTCATCATTTCTTATAGCACAATGGTATCTGATAACAATCATATCTCCAACTTGTTCAGCCATTCCTCAATTGATCTACATCCCCCTCAATTTTCAATTCTTCATCACAAAAAAAAAAAACCTTTATGATAAACATCTTAGTGATTATAGGTTCTTTTCCCTTTTTAAAAATCTCTTTAGAATACAGAACTTGTAGTGATATTGCTAAGACAAAGAATATGCATGGTTTTATAGCTTTGGGGACAAAATTCCAAATGACCTTACAGAATGATTTGATCAGTTCATAACTTCACCAACAATGCATTAGTGTTCCAGTTTTCCTACACTCACTTCAGCTTTTCTCATTTTCATTTTCTGTAATATTAACCATCTGAGAGGCGTGGGGTGGTACTTCAGGGTTGTCTGAATTTGCCTTTCTCTGATCAATAGTGACAGAGCATTTTTCATATAACTATAAATGACTTTGGTTTCTTCATCTTAAAACTGTCAGTTCATTTCCTTTGACCATTTATTATTTGGAGAGTGATTTGTTTTCATAGAAAATTAACTCAGTTCTCTCTTCATATTTGAGAAGTAAGGTCTTCATCAGAGAAACTTGCCCTAATTTTTTTTTCATAACTATCATTATTATGCATTTACCTTCATCCCTTCTCTTGTTTAATCTTCTCTCCCTCCTTTCACTCTGTCCCTTCTCAGAAGTAATTTACTTATATAACCCTCACCCATAAATCCTTCCTTTTACTATACCTCCTTTATCTTATCTCTTTCTCTTCTTACTTTCCTTCAGGGAAAGATAGATTGCTAAGTTCAACTAAATGTGTATGTTGTTCCTTCTTTGAGCCAATTCTAAAGAGAGTAAGTTCAAACAATTGCTGCTACCACCACCCTCTTTACCTCCACTGTAAAACCTCTTTTCTACCTCCTTTATTTGAGAAAATATATTCCATTCTACCTCTTCCTTTCCTTTTTCCCCAGTTAATCCCTGTCACCCACCTTATTTTTATTTTTTTAGCTATTATTCTGTCCCAGTCAACTCACACCTATGTCTTTAGTTTAAATATATGCCTTATATGCCTTCTAATTGCCCATTAATAAGAAACTTCTCAGGAGCTACAAATGCCATTTTCCGAGGTAGGCATCTAAACAATTTAACTTTATTCAATCCCTATTGTATTTTTCTTTTTTACCTTTTAATGCTTCTCTTGAGTGTTGTATTTAAGAGTTAAATTTTCTTTTTAGCTCTGGCCCTTCCATAAGGAATGTTTGAAAGTCCTCTATTTCATTAAATATCCATTTTCCCCCAAAGGATTATACTCAGGCTTGCTATATAGGTAAATCTTGGTTGTAATACTATCTTCTTTACCCTCCAGAATTTCATATTCAAAGCCCACTGATACTTTAATGCAGAAGTTGCTAAACCTAGGTGTTATCTTCACTTGGCTCCACAATATTTCAATTGTTTTTTTCTGGCTGCTTACAATATTTTCTTCTTGATGTGGGAACTTTGGATTTTATTTATGATATTGCTGGAGTTTTTATTTTGGGATCTCTTTGAAGACATTGTGTGAATTCTTTCCGTTTCTAATTTTAACTTCTGGTTCTAGGATGTAAGGGCAGTTTTGCTTGATAATTTATTAACTGACATTTTTATTAAATTAGTCCTTGATTTCCCCCAGTCCACTTGAGATTAGAAAGCAGATGTGAAGTCCATTGAGGAAAGAGATTGCTTTATCTAGGGTTTTATATCTTCAGCACCCTCACAGTGCTTATCTTCTGGGAAAAAAAACTGTATAAAAGATTAATTGATGAACCTATTATTTTTTGAGCTTTCAGAACTCTTCCAACATGGTAAAAATTAGCAGCATTTATACTTTGCTTTCATAACCTTTGGGAAAATAGGCTCCCTTCCTTCCCATATTTATGCAGTGGAAATAAATCATTGCATATTATAATTTTTGTCTAGACCTTCGATTTCATCAGATAAGGACAACTCATTGTCAAAACTTGCTCCAAGGTTGCAAGTGATCAACTATTTCATAATTTTTTTATGCAGTTGCCTAGGACACAAATATTAAATAGCTTGCCCAGAGTTACACAGCCATTATGTATCAGAAACTGGATTTGAACCCAGATTTTTCTAACCACAAATCTAGTCTTTCTTTTATTGTTATGTTTCCTTTTATTGCTAAATGTTTTAATATAATAAATAAGTTTGTAATCACACTCCAGAGACAAATCTTATGTTGGCCATGGGTGTTCATTTCATAAATTATCATTTCAATTATCACACTTACTTGAATTGCAGTGAAGAGAGAAATATTTCTTAAATATAAGGATTAAATTATTTGGGAAACTCTGACTGTAAGATGATATACTTTGTGTGTGTGTGTGTGTGTGTGTGTGTGTGTGTGTGTGTGTGTGCTTACACATATAGGTGGACACACAGAGAAAACAATTTGTGTATATATTTATTTAAATCACCTTCCAAAGTATCCCACTCTCTGTTTTTTTCATGGAAAGAATTTAGACTGCAGTCATTACTCAGCTTAGCCTCATATATAGTAGGGAGTTCAGCCCCTCCTTGATTCTAGACTGCTCATTAATACTTCAGCTTGTGGGCAAAATATGTCTGCTTGGCAGTTCCAGTTAACAGATGCCTCATTTGGACTTGATTTCAAAGGCAGTGCCTTTATTCTCCCTAGTTTAATGCTAAAGTGAAAAACTCATTCCATCAGCAACATTTCCAAAGCACCCACTGAATATTAAGGATTGGTTAGAGAACCATGGAAGTTGTGAAAGGAAAAAAACCAACAAAACTCACACCCTTTAAAGATATGTCTAACCCAATAAAAGTGATAAAACAAAATGAAGTAATTGTCCACATTTCTATTGTTTAAAACTTACATGATAGTTTCCTTACAACAACTATAAAATATGGAGTCCAAAATTTATCAACTTCATTTTATAGGCAGTAAAACTCAGATTCAGAGAGGCTAAATGATTTTTTTTGTCCATCATAAAAAGCCAAGATTTGAACCCAGGTCTCATGAAACAAGTCTAATAACAGTTTACCACTCAGTCAATTATTATTTATTGTTATACTTGTTCAGTCATTTCTGTCATAATCAATTTTTAGTGACCAATCTGGCAGTTTCTTGACAAAGATAGTGGAGTAGTTTGCCATTTCCTTCCCCAGTTGAATTACAGATAAGAAAACTGAGGTAAATATAATTAAGTGGCTTGTCCAGAGTCATAAAGCTAGTAAATGTTTGGGGCCAGATTTGAATTTAAAGATGAATCTTCCTGATGCCAGACCCATCACTTTGTCCACTGTGTCACCTATTCAAGAGCAGTAATGTCCCAGGAATGTACCTATTTGTCTTTTTTTTCTACCTCCTTAACTTCGCTTTCTTTATCCATTTTTCTGCTTCTTCCTTCTTTGCTTTTTCTTTCATTATATCTTCATATGAGGATTCTTTTTTTTTGTTTTGTTTTGTTTCTCATAGAATGTTAGAGATGTAAGGAAAATCAGAGCCCATTTAGTAAAAATATCAATTTTTAAGGATGAGGAAATTGTAGTCCACAGTGAGGAAGTGAGCATGATCTAGAAAAAAAAGATGGAGTTGTAGTCACGACATCTTAATTTGGATCATGAAAGCATTCTGCTGGTGTATAATCATGGAAAATTACTTAATTTCTC
Source organism: Sminthopsis crassicaudata (assembly GCF_048593235.1). Classification (NCBI taxonomy): domain Eukaryota; kingdom Metazoa; phylum Chordata; class Mammalia; order Dasyuromorphia; family Dasyuridae; genus Sminthopsis; species Sminthopsis crassicaudata. The sequence continues at coordinate 103,447,514 of NC_133617.1, forward strand.
AGACTCTCAGTTTCACCATCTGTAACAGAAGCATAAAAATCTACTTTACAAGACTGTTGTACTTAAAATGCTTTGTAAACTTTAAAGCAATGTATAAATAGACTCTAGAAATTTAAAAAATCCTAGGTAAGGGAATTCTATCAATACCTACTCTGAAGCTAATAATCTTTAAAAGTCACCTAAATCTCTGAGATTAAGTAACTTGCTAAGGGCCACACATCCAGGATATGTCAAACATGAAGCTTAAAGTTGGAAGGCACTTCCTAAGTTAGAATGGCAATTTGATTCTTACTGATTAAGATGATAACTAAAGGAGAAAAAAAAGAAAAGTATAGAGATAGGAAAAAAGATAAAGAGATAGAGATAGAGAAAATAGAACAGATA